>NC_056750.1:347260687-347560687 GCF_019279795.1 Protopterus annectens
ATATATATATATATATATATATATATGTATATATATATATATATATATATATATATATATTTATGTATAGATGTATATATAGATATATATCTAGGTTTACCTTTATATTGTCGATCACATATTACCAAATGGTCACATCACCGAACAGTTTCTGCGAAACTGGAACCGCGAACACTTTAAAATTTTGAAAAAACCTCGAATTTCAACATTTCCGACCGCGCCACACCTACAAAGAAGTTCTAACATGGGTCAAAAAGGGGGCGAGATTTTGTAGTTTGGAAATTCGGTATTCAAGGTTTTCTGAAGTCGCAGCTCGGTGTTCGCAGAAGCGGGTTCGACATTCCATCTGCCGACATTATAAAGGTAAACCATTATATATTTGTTTGTGTGTGTGTGTACATATATATATATATATATATATATATATATATATATATATATATATATATATATATATATATATATATATATATATGTCATTGCACTTTCTTAAAACAGAGTGGGTTATTGGTTTGCCTGTTTCCAATCATAGTTGATGGCTGGACACACTGCTTTCTAAGAGTTTTTTGGATGATCCAGTATACTTTCTGAAATTTGGTGTATTCAGATGCTGTCACATATTTCAGAATAATTGGAGTAAAACTTTACAGAGAATCAGAATGATGGCCAGTGTGACTTTAAGACAGAAAGTCGGTGTTACACTGCAGTACCTTGCCATCATTGTGAATAAGCATAAATTATGATTTTCTGCTGATGTGTTGTTTGTGCTCCTTGCATAACAGACTTTTATCATTTTATGCTTGTTTATCTGACAGTCTGGTCAGATTGCTGGCTAGTTGACTGATGTACTATGTAGCAGTAAAAACTGAGGTAGGAAGAGTGGAAACATTCTTTTTTTTAAAACATCTTTATTGAATTATCACTTAAGACATAGGCAAACATATATTTATGTAAAAGAAAACAAACCATGTTAATAAATGTTCACATTTACAAACAATATACATCCCATATATTCTTTTACAGAATTATCATCATTCCAACTTTACATGAATTCAATCAATTCTTGCTTCCTCTTAAACCTCACTCCTCCTCCAAAGCATTATTCTGCATATATTGTTTCCACAATTTCTATTTTTTCTATATAATTTGTTCCTGCACTTTTCTAAAGATCCCACTTCCAGTTATTTCATCTCTGTTACAGTATTCACTGCTGTAAATACAGCTGGTTTAGATTTTAATTTCCATCTTCTAGTAAACAAATGTTAAATAAATAAATAAATAAAATAACAAATATGTATATATATTTTTTACCAGTCACCAAAATTAAACTTAACAAGGCTTTACTATGTCTAATAGTTGTACCCATTTGCTTAGCTAATATTTCTGACAGAGTACTCTGTGGGGAATACTTAATCTGGCAAATCATTACAATCCCAAAACATATGTCCATAAACAAGAGGTTCCAGTTTCTAAGTTTTTGTATTGTCTTTTTTGTTATTTCCCACATATCCTTAGCTGCCATAACAGAATCCTCTTTAACTCGTACTCCTAAATATTTCATTTTGTCATGAATGGGTATTGCTGAACCAATTCATGTGTGGGTACATAGTGTACAAATAACCTTTTTGTCTTCATTAATTTTATGGCCCACATATCAGTGTTCCATACCAGTGAGATGTCCTTTTCTGGTTGTTTCAGGTATAAAATAATATTGTCTGCAAATAAAACCAACTTTTCCTGATTGCCATAACAGTTATATCCTTGAATTTCTGAGTCCTTTTTTTTTTTTGGGTAGTGGATGTTGTTCTTGTTTCACTGTTGCAGTCATCACATTTGGGTTATCTGCTTGCAGGTATCCCTCAGTCGGCCTGATTATCTAAGTCTTGGGTCCTGCGTCTGTTGCTGTCTCATCTTCCATGACGTCAGATAGTCAGGGGTATAAAGCATGCAGCCAACGCCATTACGTCAGTCTTTCTTGCCGTGCGGTGCCCGAAGCAGAAGCAGTTTGCAAGTGCCGGTCGGCTGACTCCTGAAATTTTTGTTTTCGAGTTTCAGATCCGAAGTCTTCAGCTAAGCTAAGTACCCCCATTGGGTAACCTTTTTCTTGCTCTAAACCCATGTCAGTAAAAGTTAACAATTGTATTTCTTATGGAAAGCAAATACCTCATAAAGATTTTCATTCGTACTGCATTCCTTGCCTAGGCCCAGACCACGACGTACCTTGCTGTCGGTTTTGTGCCTTATTCAAACCTCGTACTATTCGTCGTCGGTTCATTTTTGCATCTAAATATTTTGGTACTTGGCTCAATTATCCAGATATGGGTTCGGTAAGCCACCCAACTACCGACATTCCAAAGAAACACAAAGATAAAGACAGAGACAGACCGCATAGGTCCAAAGGTGCTGACAATGCTTCTCCTAAGCTAGTCGCCAGTTCGCTGGTACTCAGTGAGGTGCTTTCACAGTCCCTGATACCCGCTACTTCAGATTCGCAGGCCTCTGCTGAGACCCATTCGGAGTCCGATATGCCGCGAGATGCTTCTTCGACTGTGGACCCTGCAGATGGGTCCGGAGCCGCTGTGCAGGCACCGGCTTCTGAGGGTGTATTCAGGCCTACTGACTTGCATATTAAACTGACGACATCTTTTTCTTCAAGGCCAAAAACTCTATCCATGCCCAGAAAACCGACACCCAGACCGCATGGTCAAGCCCCTATGCCTAAAAAACAAATGATAAGAATGGCTGAAGACCTTATTACTCTAATAAGGGGAAGCCACCCTTCTCCCTCTAAGAGACCTAGAACTGATTTTCCTTCTGATCAGGATTCTGAAATTTCTGTTTTTCTGATGTCCAGGATTTGCCCTTATCTACCTATGAGGATTCTGATGCGGAGGACTCCATCCCCTCTGCTTCCTCTCCAGAGGATTTCTCTTTTGGTGAAACCTTGCATACTCTTAGGGAGCATTTCCGCTGCGAAAGCCAAGATTACTGTGACTCCAAGAAGAGGCTTAGGGAATTCTTACTCCTGCCTCAACACAGGCCTTTAGCTATCCCTCCTGTACTGGACATTGAGATGATGCCTTCTCGGAATCTAGCCTGGCCCCTGACACTTTACCTCCTTCTCCCAGAAAACTTCATGGGTATTACAGGGTACCTTACTCTCACAAGTTCCTATTTAAAAATCCTATTGCGGATCCTGAGACCATTTCACAGGGACCCAAGGGCATTAAGGCCACTACTGTCAAAAATCCCACCCGTTCTGTTAGAGATTCCAGGGTGCTGGATAGATGGGGTAAGAAGGTATACACTTCTGCATCGTTAGCCATTAGGGCCTTAAACTGCCAGTTTCATATGTTGAAGTATCAGCAGTATATTAGTGGATTGCTTAAACAGAAAATGATGTTGATTCCTGGCTGTGCTGAAAATAATTACAGGATTTAATGCATTCTGCTGAACAAGTGGGAAAACATACTTTGCAGTGTGGTTTTGATTCATTAGAGGCATCTTGCAGGGCTGCTGTCACTGGGTCTGTACTTAGAAGGCATGCTTGGCTTAAGGAGCAATCTTTGCCAGATCATATTAAAGCTAAATTACTGGATGCTCCCTTAAACCATGACTGCCTGTTTGGCAACAAAGCAGAAGTAGTACTTAAAAAGATGGAGGAAAAAGCTAAATCTATGCAAACTGTTAAAGATTTCCTGCAAGTACAGCCTCCCAGATTTAGTAGGCATTGGCCCTCTAAGAATTGGTCCTTTCCTGCCTCTTCCAGGCCTTCTCAGCCAAAACCCAGAACCAGCAGAACACCCAGGCTTCAGTCCCAGGGTGCTCACAGGGCTAAGCAGTGGGGGAGGGGCTCCCACTTCCAGAGCAGGGAGTAGTAAGACTCCCCCTATGGTAAACTGTCTCAATGACTTAACTTTAAACTTCCAAGCCCTGTTCAACTGACTGTTCCTTTAGGGGGAAAGATCGCCCTGCATGCAAAAAATTTGGGAACTCATTACCCAGGACAAATGGGTTCTAAATATAGTTTCCCAAGGATAAAGATTCCACTTCCACTCCTTACCAACCCCAAACGGTTGGCCAGACCTACCCTGAAATCATTGATCAGAGGCTCAAAATCAGGTTCTCTCTCTTTTAAGCATCAGAGCTATTCAACCTCTCCCAGAAGAAGAATGGGGGCAAGGTTTTTACTCAAGTCTTTTCCTGGTACTCAGGAAAGACGATTCCTGGCATCCTATCCTGGACCAGTCTATCCCGAACACATTTTTGGTAATCCCAAAATTCAAGATGCTAACTTCATCAGCTGCTTCCCATGCTAGGCAAAAATGCCTGGTTGGCAACACTGGATTTAAAGGAAGCCTACCTGCACATCCCAATAAAGGAATCTTGCAGAAGATACCTATGCTTCAGAGCAGGCTACATGCACTGTCAGTTCTCTGCACTGCCCTTTGGCTTATCTACTGCGCCCTGGGTATTCACAAAGTGTCTAGCTCCAGTCATTGCATTTTGCAGGCAAAGAAGTATTCAAATATACCCATACCTGGACAATTGTCTAATTCAGGCAGAAAGCCAGGACATAATATTAAATCATCTGGAATTTGTAAAGAAATTGCTAACTTCTCTGTGGTACACTATAAACGAAAAGAAATCAAATCTTGTACCCTGCCAACAAATTGTATTCCTGGGAGCAAGCTAGAATACAACTTCCCAGATGACCTACCTCACGCCAGAGAAACAAGTTCGTTTGACAGCCTACTTCAATCTACTGGCCACAAAGACCCAGCTATCTGCAAGGAAAATACTGCAAGCACTGGGGTTCATGGCCTCTTGCATTCTGGTATCTAAAAAGCCTATGGTGTCAACATTCTCAGGATCTAGATCAATGATTCCTATCATACCTTGTCTAAAGATAGAATTCCTTTGGTGGGCAGAGGCCTGCCACCAAAACAAGTGACTGCCATTCACTCTACCCCCTGCCGCCCAAACCCTAACAACAGACGCATCAGACTATGCATGGGGGGCTCACTTGGCATGGCAGTGCATTCAGGGCAAATGGAACTCAAGTCAAATGCACCTGCATATCAATCCAGAAAGAAATGTTAGCTGTACAGAATGCTCGACCACATTCTTCCAGGACAATTATTGGTAAAGATAGATAACACCACTGTTATGTGGTACATAAACAAGCAGGGGAGAACCCACTCATACCCTCTCTGCAGACTAGCCATGGCTCTGTGGAACACAGCCTTGAGCTACCAAGTGCACCTACAGGCTCAGTTCCTGCCAGGAAAGCTAAATACACTGGCAGATAACCTAAGCAGATATCTATTGGACCCACACGAGTGGAAACTGGAACAAAAGATATTCAACATGTTGAGAAACAAATGGGGGAGCCCAGAGATAGACCTGTTTGTCTCCCCTCAGAACTACCAATTGGATAAATTCTCCACAAGGACACCTCACAAACAAGCTTGGAAAGTGGATGCCCTGTCCTTCATCAGTTTATGCCTTTCCCCCTCTGCCTCTCCTCCCCAGAGTGCTACTAAAGATCAAACAGGACAAACCGAGGACAATACTGATTGCACCGGACTGGCCATGCCAACACTGGTACCCCCTCTTGCGCAGTGTGTCACTGCTGGCACTATGGTACCAGCCTCAGACCCCTGCCCTGCTGTCCCAGCAGGAGGGCTAGATTCTGCACCCACAGCTTCAAACCCTGAACCTTGCAGCCTGGCTAATTACCTGACCTCTCTATTACCATCCCTCAGTAAACAAAGGGTGAGATGTCATTTTGGAGGCAAGGAAGCCTAGTACTGGAAAATCCTTTGCTGAAAAATGGAAAAGATTCTGTTCCTGGAGCCAAACTCAGGGGATGGGCACAGCAGTACCCAATTTACCCCATATTCTTCAATACTTAACTGAGATGCTTCACAAGGGCATTTCCTTTTCTTCCATCAAAATTCATGCCTCAGGCATTTCAGCACATTACAACACAGAACCACCCCTCTTCTCTCATCCACTGCTGAAGCAATTCCTCAGAGGGGCCAAAAACTTAAGACCACCCTGGAGAGCCCCTACTCCAGCCTGGGACCTTAACTTTGTATCAGAAAAGCTCACTCTTCCCCCCTTTGAGCCAGCTGCAAATGAAGAGTTGAAATTCCTTTCTTGGAAAAAAGCCTTCCTTCTAGCCATCACTTCAGCAAGAAGGTTGTCTGAATTGCAGGCCCTCATGGCAGTGGAGCCTTTCATCATCTTTCATGCGGACAGCGTGTCCCTCAGGACCAATCCCTCATTTATGCCCAAGGTGGTATCCAGTGTGGCCCTTAATCAGTCCATTCATTTGCCAATCTTCTTTTCTAATCCACAGAACAAAGGGGAACGAATACTGTACTTCTTGGACGTGCACATATAACTTAGATTTTACTTGGACAGGACTAAGCCTCTCAGGAAATCTGAACAGCTGCTGGTGGCATTTGCTGCAGGGGCAGAGGGGAAGGCTATTTCAAAGCAAACCGTTTCTAAGTGGATAGGCCATTGCATTCATTTCTGCTATAAGCACCATGGAAAAGCTACCCCCAGGGGATAAGACCACATTCAACCAGGGCTGCATCTATCTCTACAGCCTTTCTCAGAGGTGTCCCTACCAGGGGCATCCTTGAAGCTGCTAGATGGAGTTCTGTACATACCTTCACCAAGCATTACCACTTCCCAATTTTTTTCTAAATCTAGAGCTGGCTTTGCCACTGCAGTCTTTCAGTGCCTTTTAGCTGGTCCAAATGCTATCTAATTGCCTCCTCCCATCCTTAGCTTTGGGAATCTACCCAAATGTGATGACTGCAACAGTGAAACATGAAGAAAATAGTACAGTTGTGTACACTTCCCATAAATGTAGATGTTCGAGTGTATTCACTGTTGCAGTCCTTGTTACTCTCCCTCCAGCCCCCTGACTTCAATTGACTGTACCTCTATTCTTGTTTACTATGCTTAAAGCTTTTTGGTGTATTTGCATTTTTGTTGGAGGTGTAACCTTGTATACAATTGCTTCCCATTATGGGGGGACCTGACATCTGGGGCAAGAAAAACTGATGTAATGGCGTTGGCTGCATGCTTTATACCCCTGGACTACCTGACATCATGGAAGATGAGACAGCAACCAACACAGGGCCCAAAACTTTGATAATCATGCCGACTGAGGGCTACCTGCAAGCAGATAACCCAAATGTGATGACTGCAATAGTGAATATACTCGAACATCTACATTTATGGTAAGTGTACACAACTGTACTTTCTAAATATAACCTAAAAAACAAAGGGGAGAATATATATCCTCCTAATTAACCTTATTGTATCAGGGAATGTGAATGCTTCTATTGACCTACTCATAAAATCCCAGCTTACTCTGTTGAATGCTTTCATTGCATCAAGACCTACAAACAACAGCATTATTTTCTTACATTCTGCTTCCCCGTGGAGCATCATTGTTCATTGTTAATGTCAAATGTTGGCCTTCCCTCCACAAAACTGCATCGATCTGTATCTATCCATTTTGGCAACACCTTTGCCATTCTTTTAGCTGTTACAGGCATAAGCACTTTATAGTCATGATTTAAAATTGAAATGAGTCAGTATGAAGCTTGGTCTGATGAGTCTTTACCATCTTTAGGTATTACAGCCACCACAGCTTTCTTCCAGGATGTTGGTGCTTCCCCTCTTTTTAAAATACTGTTAATCAAATCTTCCAGATCTTTGTCACTTTTTCCCCTACTAACTTCCATACTTACACCGGAATACAATCTATTCCTGGAGATGTTCTTGCAGATTGATTATATGTCACTGTTTTTATCTCCTCTCTTCCTGTCTAAACTGTTAATTGTTGAGCATCATCTCCATCTAACCTTGGCATAGCTAAGTCTTTCATAAATATTTCTATTTTGTCCTTCTTTATTTCCACATTCCTCTTCTTTGTACAAATTTTCAAAACATTTCCAAAATATGTATTTTACCTCCACAGGATCTCTGGGTATTTTCTCATTATAGGCTCCTAAGTGAAGCAGCAACTCTTTCTGCTTTTTGTTGCTTAAGGCATTGTGTTAAAAGTGTTTGTGCTCCGGAGTTGTTATCCAGAAACAATTGCTTAACTGCAGTCTTTCTAAACTGATGCATGTTATCCAGGTATTCCTTTATTTTCTTTAGCACTCTGCATTTGTGCCTCTTCTTGTTGTGTGAGATCCCCCGTATTTTGCAGTACATTAAGCTTTGTCAGCCCCTCTAAATAATTCTTGTTACTTCTTTACCATATCTCTTTCTCTTATTTCTACTGTGTTTTTAAATTCCACTTTCATTTATCTCACTCACTAGCTGTCACTTCTGAAGAAATTTCTTTCCTTATAATTCTCGAATAAGAACATCTACCAATTCCTTAAATTCCTCTTTTCTTAAGTGGCAGTGTCTCATTTGTACTTCATTACCCTGTATTTTTTTCTTTGTTACTGGCACATGACCTGAAATAGTTATTAGATGTGTGTTGAAGCTTTCACTTAAATTCATGTGTCCCTGTGAAACATAACTTCTGTCTAGTCTAGCCCAGTTGTACCTTGGGGAAAATATGTAAATTCTCTGAGTTCCTACTGCTGAATTCACATCTTCCATACCACATATTTTTATAAATTTCTTCAGAAATCTACCCTCTTTTTTATAGATGATGTTCTTCATGTTTCACTGTTGCAGTCATTACATTTGGATAATTTACTGGCAGGTTGCCCTCATTCGGCCTGAATTCCAAAGTCTTGGGTCCTACGTCGGTTGCTGTCTCCTCTTCCATGAAGTCAGGTCATCAGGGGTATAAAACATGCAGCCGACGCCATTTTCTTTAGTCTTTCTTGCCGCGCGGTGCCCGAAGCAGAAGCATTTCGCAAGTGCCAGTCGGCCGACTACTGAAATATTCGAGTTTGAGTTTCAGAACTGGAGTCTTCACTAAAGCTAAGTACCCCGTTGGGGAAACTTTTTTCTTGCTTTTTACTGATGTCAGAAAAAGTTAATAATTGTATTACTTGTGGGAAGCAAATACTTCATAAGGATTTCCATTTATACTGTGTTCCTTGCCTAGGCCCTGATCACAACGTGCCTGGCTGTCGGTTTTGTGCTAGATTTAACCAACGCACTATTAAGCGTCGGTATATTTTTGCATCAAAGTATTTTGGAAACAGATTTAACTACCCAGAAATGTCGTCGGATAGCAGTCCGACTACCGGAGTACATAAAAAACGCAAAGAAAAGGACAGAAAAAGGCAGTCGAGATCCAAAACCGATGACAAAGCTTCTAAGCCAGTCACTGGTTCGCCGGTACTCAGTGAGGCGCCTTCGCAGCCCCTGATACCCATACCTTTGAGTTGCAGGCCTCTACCGACACCCATGTGGAGTCCGGAATGCCGCAAGATACTCAAGGTATTGGACCGACGGATTTATCTCCCTCGGATGGGTCCAGAGCCGCTGAGCAGGCATCAGCTTCTGAAGGTGTATTCAGACCTCAACATTTGTACATCAAACCGACGACAGCTGCAAAACCAAAGACAAAAGGAACTTCTAAACCTAAAAAACTGACGCATCAGCCACATGCACAGACCTCTATGCCTAAAAAACAGATGATTAAAATGGCTGAAGACCTTATTACCTTGATCAGGGGTACCCATCTCCCTCCAGATAAGAGGCCTAGGCAAGACACTGATTATGAATTTTCAGATCAGGTTTCTATTTCTTCTGATCAGGAATTGTCTATACCTCCCTATTAGGATTCTGATGCTGAGGAGTCTATTCCATCTGCATCTCCTCCTGAGGATTATTCATTTGGAGAAACCTTGCATACTTTGAGGGGACATTTTTACTGGGAGAGTCAAGACTTCTCAGAATCAAAAAAGAGGATCAGGGATTTCCTTCTTCTCCCTCAGCACAAGCCCTTAGCCATTCCCCCTGTTTTAGACATTGTGGATGATGTGTTTTCGGAGTCAAGCTTGACCTCTGACTCCTTACCTCCGGCTCCCAGTAAGCCTGACAGATATTACAGAGTCCCCGACTCACATAAATTTTTATTTAGAAACCCTGCTGCTGATTCTGAAACTATTTCACAGGGTCCAAAGGGAGTTAAGGTCTCAACAGCAAAAAACCTTATCCCCTCTGACAGAGATTCTAGGGCACTGGACAGATGGGGAAAAAATGTGTATACATCTGCAGCCTTGGCAATCAGGGCCTTAAATTGTCAATTTCATATGCTTAAGTACCAACAACATGTTATGGGATTGCTGAAACAGAAAATGATGTTGATTTCAGAATGTACAGAAAAGAAAGAATTGCAGGAATTATTGCATGCAGCTGAACAAGTTGGAAAGCATACTTTGCAATGTGGTTTTGATTCTTTAGAGGCCTCCTGCAGGGTCGCAGTCACTGGATCTGTGATTAGGAGGCATGCCTGGTTAAAGGAACAAAATTTGCATGATCATGTTAAAGCTAAATTGCTAGATGCACCTTTATAGTATGATTATCTGTTTGGTATTAAGGCAGAAGAGGTTTTAAAGAAAATGGAAGACAAAGCTAAGTCTATGCAAACTCTTAAAGATTTCTTACAAGTGCAGCCACCAAGATTCAGTAGACACTGGCCTGCAAAAAATTTGTCCTTTCCTGTGTCAGACAGAGCTCAAAGGGGTAAATCCAGACGCCCTAAGGGTTCCAGGTACCAGGCTCAAGACTCATACAGGTCAAAGCAATGGGGCACATCCACCTCCAAATCTGGAGGAGATAAAGCGCAAACCTACAGAAAGCAATCCCAATGACTTCCCACTACCTACACCAAGCACTTATCTTTTGGCAGCACCCATAGGGGGAAAATTAGCACTTTTTGCTCAAAATTGGCAGTTAATAACCCAGGACAAGTGGGTACTAAACATCGTATCACAGGGATACAGATTCCATTTCCACACTCTGCCAATGACAAATGGTTGGCCAGATCTGCCAAAAAATCAATGGGCAGAGGCACAGAAACAGGTTACGTCCCTCATGTATATGGGGGCCATTCAGACAGTACCAGAACAGGAAAAAGGGCAAGGTTTTTACTCAAGACTGTTCTTGGTACCCAGAAAGGACAAGGCCTGGAGGCCAATACTGGATTTATCGATTTTGAACACATACCTGGACATTCCAAAATTCAAAATGCTCACTTTGCAGCAGCTTCTGCCCATGCTGGACAAGAATGCTTGGCTGGTGACTTTAGACCTAAAAGAGGCATACCTGCATGTCCCAATAAGACAGTCATGCAGAAGATACCTCAGATTCAAGGCTGGCTTAATGCATTACAAATTCTCTGCACTGCCCTTTGGCTTATCTACTGCACCCAGGGTCTTTACAAAGTGCCTGGCACCAGTAATTGCATTTTGCAGACAAAGAAGTATACAAATATATCCTTACATGGATGACTGTCTCATTCAAGCCGAGAACAAGGACACTCTTCTATGACACCTGGCATTTGTGAAAAGGCTTCTGACATGCCTAGGGTACACAATAAACGAAAAGAAATCTCAACTGGTACCCGCTCAAAAGATAACATTCCTGGGTGCAAGCTTGAATACAACTGCCCAGATGGCTTACCTCACGCCAGACAAACAAAGGCAACTGACTACTTACTTCAAACTGATGGCAACAAAAACCCACTCTTCTGCAAGACAAATTCTGCAGGCTGTGGGCTTCATGGCATCCTGCATCCTACTAATTCCATATGCAAGACTGCATATGAGGAAACTTCAATGGTACCTAAAAAGTTTATGGAGTCAACATTTGGACAGTCTGGAAACAATGATTCCTTTCATTCCCTGCCTGCAACAGGAATTTCTGTGGTGGGCAAAGGCCTGTCACCAAAACATGGAACGGCCCTTCACTCTACCCCCTGCCAGCCAAACCTTAACAATAGACGCATCAGATTATGCGTGGGGGGCCCACATGGCAGGAAGATGCATTCAAGGCATATGGGCACCAAATCAAATGCATCTACATATCAACCAGAAAGAGATGTTAGCTGTTCAAAATGCCCTAACAGCCTTCAAGGACTTACTTCATCCAGGACCACTACTGATAAAGATGGACAACACCGCAGTCATGTGGTATATAAACAAGCAAGGGGGCACACATTCATACCCCCTTTGCAGATTAGCCATGGCACTGTGGGACACAGCTTTGACCTACCAAATACATCTTCAAGTTCAATTCCTGCCAGGAAAACAAAACACTCTGGCAGATGATTTAAGCAGAAACCTTATGGATCCTCACGAGTGAAAACTAAATCCACAAGTCTTCAGCATGATAACAGAGAAATGGGGGAGCCCCGACATAGATCTATTTGCCTCTCCTCAGAATTATCAACTGAAAAGATTCTGCACAAGGACTTATCACAGACAAGCATGGAAAGTGGACGCCCTATCCTTAGTTTGGAAAAACCTATCACTTTACGCCTTTCCTCCTCTGCCTCTTCTACCCAAGGTCCTTCTAAAAGTCAAACAAGAGAAGCCAAAGATGATATTAACTGCCCCGGACTGGCCCCACCAATATTGGTTCCCAGTCCTAAGGAACTTGTCTCAATACCCAGCTTGGACCTTGCCTCAAAAACCACAACTACTATCCCAGCAAAACAATCAGATCCTGCACAGTCAACTACAGACTCTGAACCTGGCAGCATGGCTAATCCTGTAATCATACAAACGACACCTCTCAGTAAAGCTGTGATGGATGTCATTTTGGAAGCCAGAAGGCCTAGTACTAGAAAATCTTATGCTGACAAATGGAAGAGAGTCTGTGCTTGGAATCAAGCACAAGGAACTGATACAGCAGAACCACATATTCCTCAGATATTAGAGTACTTAACTGGGATGCTTGACAAAGGCCTGTCTTTCTCATCAATCAAAATCCATGCCTCTGCCATTTCGGCTCATTACAATACAGAGCCACCAATCCTTTCTCATCCTTTATGAAAGCAGTATCTTAGAGGAGCCAAAAATTTAAGGCCTCCTAGAAGATCACCATTACCTGCATGGGACCTCAATTTTGTGTTGGAAAAGGTCACCCTGCCTCCACTTGAACCAGCTGCTACCGCTGATATAAAGTTCTTATCATGGAAGACAGCTCTGCTACTAGCAATTACTTCAGCAAGAAGAGTTTCAGAGCTACAGGCCCTCATGGCTGTAGAGCCTTTTATCATGTTTTACCCAGACAGGGTGTCCGAGGACAAATCCTACTTTTATGCCTAAGGTCGTTTCCAATGTGGCTGTTAACCAAACAATTCATCTGCCAACTTTTTATCCAAATCCGCAGAACAAAGGGGAGAGAATTCTGCATTCCTTGGACGTACACAGACAGCTGAGATTCTACTTGAGCAGGACTAAAGCTCTAAGAAAAACTGAGCAATTACTAGTGTCATATGCTGCAGGATCAGAAGGAAAGGCTATTTCAAAGCAAACATTTTCAAAGTGGATAAGCCACTGCATCCGTTTCTGCTACTTACACCATGGTAAACCTGTGCCCAAGGGCATTAGGTCTCATTCCACCAGAGCTGCAGCTACTTCAGCAGCCTTTCTTAGAGGAGTACCAACCAAAGACATTCTAGAGGCTGCTACTTGGAGTTCTGTTCACACCTTTACAAAGCATTACCATTTGCCTCTCTACTCTAAGTCCAGGGCAGGCTTTGCCACTGCAGTGCTGCAGGGCCTTATAGCCTCACCTAATGCTGTTTAGCTCCAGCCTCCCAACCATAGCTTTGGGATTCTACCCAAATGTAATGACTGCAACAGTGAAACACGAAGAACATAGTACAGTTGTGTACACTTACCATAAATGTAGATGTTCGAGTGTATTCACTGTTGCAGTCCAAGTTACCCTCCCACCATCCCCCAGTCATTCTACAGTTTATCTTTCCTTCTCTATCTTCTACAACCTATGTGGTGTATTTGCTTGTAGATGAAGGTAAAGTTTATATTGATGCATGTATATATATATATATATATATATATATATATATATATATATATATATATATATATATATATATATATATATATATATATATATATATATATATATATATATATATATATAATATTGCTACCTTTTTGGGGGCACCTGACATCGGGGCCAAGAAAAAATAAAGAAAATGGCATCTGCTGCATGTTTTATTCCCCTGACGACCTGATGTCATGGAAGAGAAGACAACAACCGACGCAGGACCCAAGACTTTGGAATTCAGGCCGACTGAGGGCAACCTGCCAGCAGATTACCCAAATGTAATGACTGCAACAGTGAATACACTCGAACATGTACATTTATGGTAAGTGTACACAACTGTACTTTCTTCGTGTTTCTCTGTTGCAGTCATTACATTTGGGTAATCTGCTGGCAGGATGCCCTCAGTCGGCCTGAATAACAAAGTCTTGGGTCCTCCGTCGGTTGCTGTCTCCTCTTCCATGACGTCAGGTCGTCAGGGGTATAAAACTTGCAGCCGATGCCATTTTAATCCGTCTTTCTTGCTGCGCGGTGCCCGAAGCAGAAGCAGTTCGCAAGTGCTGGTCGGCCAACTCCTGAAATTTTTGTTTTTGAGTTTCAGAACTGAAGTCTTCAAACTAAAGCTAAGTACCCCGTTGGGGAAACTTTTTCTTGCTCTTTACCGATGCTGGTAAAAGTTAGTAATTGTATTACTTCTGGGAAGCAAATACCTCATAAGGATTTTCATTTGTACTGTATTCCTCGCCTAGGCCCTGACCACAACGTGTCTTGCTGTCGGTTTTGTGCCAAATTTAACCAACACACTATTAAGCGTCTGTATATTTTTGCTTTTAAATACTTTGGTTCAAAATTTAGCTATCCTGAAATGTCATCGGTTAGCAATCCTACTACCAGAATTCATGAAAAATGCAAAGAAAAAGACAGAGACAGACCGTCGAGGTCCAAAATCAATGACGAAGCTTCTCCTAAGCCAGTCGCCGGTACTCAGTGAGGCGTTTTCGCAGCCCCTGATGCCCGCTACTTTTGAGTCGCAAGCCTCTACCGAGACCTATTCGGAGTCCGGTATGCCATGAGATTCTCCAAGTATTGAACCCGCGGATTTCTCTCCCTTGGATGGGTCCGGAGCCACTGAGCAGGCACTGGCTTCTGATGGTGTTTTCAGGCCTAAAGATTTGTATATTAAACCGACGCCATCATCAAAAACAAGGCTAAAACCAACTTCTATGTCTAAAAAAAGATGCATGAGCCACGTGCTCAGGCTCCTGTGCCTAAAAAACAAATGATCAAATTGGCTGAGGATTTAATTACCTTGATCAGGGGTTCCCAACCCCCTCCTGCTAAGAGGCCTAGGCAAGGCACTGATTATGAATCTTCAGATCAGGTTTCCATGTCTTCTGATTCCTCTTTTGATCAGGAATTTTCTATTCCCCCTTATGAGGACTCTGATGCAGAAGAATCCATCCCTTCTGCTTCTCCTCCAGAGGATTTTTCTTTAGGAGAGACTTTGCATACCTTAAGTGAACATTTTCATTGGGAGAGTCAGGATTTTTCAGAATCCAAAAAGAGGCTTAGGGATTTTATTCTTCTTCCTCAGCATAGGCCTTTGGCTATACCTCCTGTTTTAGACATTGTTGATGATGTTTTCTCAGAATCCAGCATGGCTCCTGATTCCCTACCTCCGGCTCCTAGTAAGCCAGACAGATATTGCAGGTTTCCTGACTCCCACAAGTTTCTTTTCAAAAATCCTACTGTTGACCTTGAAACAATTTCTCAGGGTCCCAAAAGGGTGTTAAGGCTTCTACTGCTAAAAATCCTACCCCTTCTGATAGAGACTCCAGGGCACTGGATAGATGGGGGTAAGAAGGTTTATATGTCTGCAACCCTGGCAATCAGGGCTTTAAACTGTCAATTTCATATGCTTAAATATCAACAGCATGTCATGGGCTTACTGAAACAGAAAATTATGTTGATTTCTGATTGTGTGGAAAACAGAGTTACAGGATTTATTGCATTCAGCTGAACAAGTTGGAAAGCATCCTTTGCAATGTGGTTTTGATTCCTTGGAGGCCTCTTGCAGGGCCGCCGTAACTGGATCTGTGTTAAGAAGGCATGCTTGGCTCAAAGAGCAAAATCTGCCTGATCATGTTAAAGCTAAATTGCTGGATGCTCCTTTACAGCAGGAAGTCTGTTTGGTAATAAGACAGAATAAGTTTTGAAAAGGATGGAAGACAAAGCTAAATCTATGCAAACTGTAAAAGATTTCCTGCAAGTGCAGCCACCCAGGTTCAGTAGGCACTGGCCTACTAAGAACTGGTCCTTTCCAGCACCCAGCAGAGCCACTCAGGTCAAAACCAGACACTCCAAGGGCTCCAGGTTTCAGTCACAAGGATCTTGCAGGACAAAACAATGGGGTGCCTCCACCTCCAAATCAGGAAGTAGCAAAGCACCACCCTACGGTAAACAGTCTCAATAACTTTCCTCTGCCATTTCCAAGCAGTTATCTTTTGGCAGCCCCTTTGGGGGCTAGCACTTCATGCTCAAAATTGGCATCTAATTACCCAGGACAAGTGGGTCTTAAATATAGTATCCCAGGGGTACAGATTTCATTTCCACACATTGCCAACTCCAAATGGATGGCTAGATTCTGCCTCCAAATCAGTGGGCAGAGGCCAAGAAACAAGCCATGTCCCTCATGGATATGGGGGCTATTCAACCAGTACCAGAAAAGGAAAAAGGACAAGGTTTTTATTCAAGACTTTGCCTGGTACCCAGAAAAGACAAATCTTGGCGTCCAATTCTGGAGTTATCCATTCTAAATACCTTCCTGGACATTCCAAAATTCAAGATGCTGACTCCACAACAGCTACTGCCTATGCTAGGCAAGAATGCCTGGTTGGTAACTCTAGACTTAAAAGAGGCTTACCTGCATATCCCAATCGGTTAATCTTGCAGAAGATACCTCCACTTCAAAGCAGGCTGTTTGCATTACCAGTTCTCTGCACTGCCCTTTGGCTTATCTACTGTGCCCAGGGTCTTCACAAAGTGCCTGGCACCAGTGATTGCATTTTGCAGACAAAGAAACATTCAAATTTATCCTTATCTGGACGATTGTCTAATTCAGGCAGAGGACAAGGACATTCTTCTACAACATCTGGCATTTGTAAAAAGGCTTCTCACATGCCTAGGGTACACCATAAACGAAAAGAAATCACAACTGGTACCCTCTCAAATAATTACATTCCTTGGTGCAAGCTTGAATACAACTGCCCAGATGGCTTACCTCACGCCAGACAAACAAGTTCAATCGATAACATGCTTCATACAAGTGGCCACAAAAACCCAGCTATCTGCAAGACAAATTCTGCAGGCTTTGGGGTTCTTGGCATCCTGCATTCTACTAATTCCATATACAAGACTGCATATGAGGAAACTTCAGTGGTACCTAAAAAGATTATGGAGTCAACATTGTCACAGCCTGGAAACAATGATTCCTCTCATTCCTTGCCTGCAACAGGAGTTCCTTTGGTGGGCAGAGGCCTGTCACCAAAACAAGGGACCGTCATTCATTCTACCCCCTGCCACCCAAACCCTGACTACAGACTCATCCGACTATACTTGGGGGGCCCATCTGGCAGGGAGATACATTCAGGGCGAATGGAGCCCAACTCAAATGCACCTACATATCAACCAGAAAGAAATGCTAGCTGTACAGAATGCTTTGACAGCCTTCAAGGACTTCTTTCATCCAGGACAACTACTGATAAAGACGGACAACACCACAGTTATGTGGTACATAAACAAGCAGGGGGGTACCCCAGACTAGCCATGGCCTTGTGGGACACAGCCTTGACTTGCTAAATACATCTACAAGCTCAGTTCCTGCCAGGAAAGCAAAACACTCTGGCAGACGAGCTAAGGAGAAATCTTATGGACCCACACAAATGGAAACTGGATCCACAAATCTTCAGCATGTTGACATGAAAATGGGGGAGCCCAGACATAGATCTTTTTGCCTCTCCCCAAAACTACCAGTTAGACAAATTCTGCACAAGAATTCATCACAAAAAAGCTTGGAAAGTGGATGCTCTTTCCTTCAGCTGGAAAAACCTTTCAGTCTATGCCTTTCCCCTCTGGCTCTGCTCTCCAAGGTTTTACTAAAAGTCAAATGGGAAAAAGCAAAAATGATTCTGATTGCTCCAGACTGGCCTCGCCAACACTTGTACCCACTTCTAAGGAATATGTCACACCTTCCTCCGTGGTGCTTGCCTCAGACTCCTCATCTATTGTCTCAGTAGAACTATCAAATCCTGCACACACAGCTCCAAACTCTGAATCTTGCAGCATGGCTAATCAACTAATTTCACCAGTCACATCCCTCAGTAAACCTGTGATTTATGTCATTTTGGAGGCTAGAAGGCCTAGTACTAGAAAATCATATGCTGATAAATGGAAGAGATTCTGTGCCTGGAACCAAGCACAAGGAATAAACACAGTAATGCCCAATATTCCTCAGATTCTGCAATATTTAACTGAGATGCTTCACAAGGGCCTATCTTTTTCTTCTATAAAAATCCATGCCTCTGCCATCTCGGCTCATTACAACACAGAGCCTCCTCTCTTTCCGCATCCCCTGCTAAAGCAGTACCTCAGAGGGGCCAAAAAATTTGAGACCTCCCAGGAGAGCTCCAACTTCTGCATGGGACCTCAATTTTATGCTGGAAAAACTCACTCTACCTCCATTTGAACCAGCTGCTACTGCGGACATAAAATTTCTTTCTTGGAAGACTGCCTTTCTTTTAGCAGTCACTTCAGCTAGAAGGATTTCAGAACTACAGGCTCTCATGGCAGTGGAGCCTTTCATTATCTTTTTATCCGGACAGGGTGGCCCTCAGGACCAATCCTCCTTTTATGCCTAAGGTGGTATCCAGTGTGGCTCTTAACCAGACCATTCATCTGCCAACTTTTTTCCCAAATCTGCAGAACAAGGGGGAGTGAATTCTGCATTCATTGGATGTACACAGACAACTAAGATTCTACTTAAACAGGACAAAATCTCTAAGAAAGTCTGAGCAACTACTGGTGGCATTTGCTGCAGGGGCAGAGGGGAAGGCTATCTCAAAGCAGACTATTTCAAAATGGATAAGCCATTGTATTTGTTTCTGCTACATGCACCATGGTAAACCTGTCCCAAGGGGATCAGATCCCATTCCACTAGGGCTGCATCTACTTCTGCAGCTTTTCTCAGAGGGATTCCTACCAGAGACATTCTAGAGGCTGCTACTTGGAGCTCAGTTCATACGTTCACAAAACATTACCATTTTCCTCTCTTTTCTAAATCCAGGGCAGGCTTTGCCACTGCTGTCCTGCAGGGCCTTATAGCTGCTCCTAATGCTGTATAATTCCATCCTCCCATCCATAGCTTTGGGATTCTACCCAAATATAATGACTGCAACAGTGAAACACGAAGAACATAGTACAGTTGTGTACACTTACCATAAATGTAGCTGTTTGAGTGTGTTCACTGTTGCAGTCCAGGTTACCACCCGCCAGCCCAGTTTCTTCTCTATTATTATACCTCTCCTTTCCTTCACTATGCTCAAAAGCCTTTTTGGTGTATTTGCATTTAGTTGGAGGTAAACTTTTTGTGTTCTAAATTACATGCATATATATGTTTATATATTTTTGCTCCCCATTTGGGGGGCACCTGACATCTGGGGCAAGAAAAACTGATTAAAATGGCATGAGCTGCATGTTTTATACCCCCTGACGACCTGACGTCATGGAAGAGGAGACCGCAACCGACGCAGTAGCCAAGACTTTGTTATTCAGGCCGACTGAGGGCAACCTGCCAGCAGATTACCCAAATGTAATGACTGCAACAGTGAATACACTCGAACATCTACATTTATGGTAAGTGTGCACAACTGTACTTTTCATTTCTAGGTGCCCCAGATACATCCTGTCTGTTGCAAGTCAAGTGCCGGTCTCCACTTATAAGTAATAATCTCTGCTGAAAGCTGATCATGTCTCTGAAAAGTTTTTTAGGCTCCATAGTGGCATGTTCTTCGTGTTTCTCTGTTGCAGTCATCACATTTGGGTTATCTGCTTGCAGTAGCTCTCAGTAGGCCTGGTTAACAAAGTCTTGGGTCCCGCATCATTTCCGGTCTCTTCTTCCATGACGTCAGGTCTTCTGGGGTATAAAACATGCAGCCGATGCCATTACATTAGTGTTTCTTGCCGTGCAGTGCCCAAAACAGAAGCAATTCGCAAGTGCCGGTCGGCCGACTCCTGAAATTTTCGTTTTCGAGTTTCAGAACCGAAGTCTTCAACTAAAAGCTAAGTACCCCATTGGGGAAACTTTTTCTTGCTCTAAACTGATGTCAGTAAATGTAAATAATTGCATTTCTTGTGGAAAACAAATACCTCATAAAGATTTTCATTCGTACTGTATTCCTTGCCTAGGCCCTGACCACGACGTACCTCGCTGTCGGTTTTGTGCCTTATTTAAACCTTGAACTATCCGTCATCTGTATATTTTTTGCTTCTAAATATTTTGGTGCTCAGTTCAATTATCCTGATATGTCTTCTGTAAGCCATCTGACTACCGACATTCTGAAAAAATGCAAAGAGAAAGACCAAGACATGCCGCCTACGTCCATAGCTGCCGACGACGCTTCTCCTAAGCCAGTCGCCAGTTCATCGGTACTCAGTGAGGCGCTTTTGCAGCCCCTGATACCCGCTACTTCAGGTTTGCAGGCCTCTACTGAGACCCATTCAGAGTCTGGTATGCCGCGAGATGCTTCAACTGTGGAACCTGCGGATGTCTCTACCTTGGATGGGTCCGGAGCCGCTGTGCTGGCACCGGCTTCTGAGGGTGTATTCAGGCCTACTGACTTGCATATTAAACCAACGCCATCTTCTTCTTCAAGGCCTAAAACTCGAACCATGCCTAGAAAACCAACGCCCAGACTGCATGATCAGGCCTCTATGCCTGAAAAACAAATGATAAGAATGGCTGAAGACCTTATTACTTTAATCAGGGGAAGCCAACCTTCCCCTCTAAGAGACCTAGGACTGAGTTTGCTTATGATTCTTCTGACCAGGATTCTGAAATTTCTTTTTCCTCGGATGACCAGGATTTACCCTTATCTACCTATGAGGATTCTGATGCTGAGGACTCTATTCCCTCTGCTCCCCCCGCCTCCAGAGGATTTCTCCTTTGGTGAAACCTTGCATACTGTCAGGGAGCATTTTCATTGGGAAAGTCAGGATTTGTCTGATTCTAAAAAGAGGCTTAGGGTTTTCATACTCCATACCTCCTGTACTAGACATTGTTGATGATGCTTTTTCGGAATTTAGCTTGGCCCCTGACTCTTTACCTCTTGCTCCCAGAAAACCTGATAGATATTACAGGGTTCCTGACTCTCAAGTTCCTTTTCAAAAATCCTACTGCGGATCCTGAGACTATTTCACAGGGACGCAAGGGCATTAAAGCTACTACTGCCAAAAATCCTACCTCCTCTGTTAGAGACTCCAGGGCGCTGGATAGATGGGGTACGAAGGTATACTGCAACTTTGGCCATTAGGGCCTTAAACTGCCAGTTTCATATGTTAAAGTATCAGCAGCATATTATTGGATTGCTTAAACCGAAAATGATGTTGATTCCTGATTGTGCTGAAAATAAGGATTTACAGGATTTAATGCATTCTGCTGAACAAGTTGGAAAACATACTTTGCAATGTGGTTTTGATTCACTAGAGGCATCTTGCAGGGCTGCTGTAACTGGGTCTGTACTTAGAAGGCATGCTTGGCTTAAGGAGCAATCCTTGCCAGATCATGTTAAAGCTAAATTACTGGATGCTCCCTTAAAGCAGGACCCCCTGTTTGGCAACAAGGCAGAAGTTCTTAAAAATATGGAGGAAAAAGATAAATCTATGCAAAGTGTTAAAAGATTTTTTACAAGTACAACCTCCAAGATTTAGTAGGCATTGGCCTTCTAAGAATTGGTCCTTTTCTGCCTCTTCCACACCTTCTCAGTCCAAACCCAGATCCAACAGAGCACCCAGGCTTCCGTCCCAGGGTATGCACAGAACTAAGCAGTGGGGGCCTCACTTCCAAATCTGGGGGTAATAAGACTCCCCCTATGGTAAACTGTCTCAATGACTTCTTTTTAAAACTTCTAAGCACTTCTCAACTGACTGCCCCTTTGGGGGGAAAGATTGCTCTGCGTGCAAAGAACTGGGAACTCATTACCCAGGACAAGTGGGTTTTAAATATAGTAACCCAAGGGCACAGATTTCACTTCCTCACGTTACCAACCCCAAGCGGTTGGCCATATCTACCCCCAAATCAGTGGGTGGAGGCCCAAATGCAAGTACTCTCTCTCTTAAGCATAGGGGCTATTCAGTTGGCACCAGAAGAGGAAAAGGGACAAGTCTTCTACTCAAGACTTTTCCTGGTACCCAGAAAAGACAATTCTTGGCATTCTATCCTGGACCTGTCTACTCTAAACACCTTTTTGGTGATTTCCAAAATTCAAGATGTTGAGTCTTCACCAGTTGCTTCCTATGTTAGGCAAAGACGCCTGGTTGGAATCACTAGATTTAAAGGAAGCATACCTGCACATCCCAATCGGGGAATCTTGTAGAAGATACCTACGCTTTAAAGCAGGCTACACACACTATCAGTTCTCTGCACTGCCCTTTGGCTTATCTACTGCGCCCAGGGTATTCACAAAGTGCCTAGCTCCGGTTATTGCATTTTGCAGGCAAAGAAATATTCAAATATACCCATACGTGGATGATTGTCTAATTTAGGCAGAAAGCCAGGACATACTTTTGAATTATCTGGCCTTTGTACAAAGGGTGCTAACTTGTCTGGGGAACACCATAAACGAAAAGAAATCACACCTGGTACCCTGTCAACAAATTTTATTCCTGTGAGCAAGCTTGAATACAGCTTCCCAGATGGCTGTCCTCATGCCAGAGAAACAAATTCATTTGACAACCTACTTCAAACAAGTGGCCACAAAAGCCCTACTATCTGCAAGGCAAATACTGCAAGCCTTAGGGTTAATGGCCTCCTGCATTCTTCTATTTTTTATGCAAGACTGCATATGAGGAAACTACAATGGTATCTAAAATGCCTATGGTGTCAACATTCTCAGGATCTAGAAACAATGATTCCTGTCATACCTTGCCTACACCTAGAGTTCCTTTGGTGGGCAGAGGCCTGCCACCGAAACAAGGGACTACCATTCACACTATCCCCTGCCGCCCAAACCCTAACAACAGACTCATCAGACTATGCATGGGGGGATCACCTGGCAGGGAAGTGCATTCAGGGCAAATGGAACCCAAGTCAAATGCACCTGCATATCAATCAAAAAGAAATGTTAGCTGTACAGAATGCTCTGACAACCCTCAAGGACCATATTCTTCCAGGACAATTAATGGTAAAGACGGACAACACCACTGTTATGTGGTACATAAACAAGCAGGGGGGGTACCCATTCTTACCTCCTCTGCAGACTAGCCATGGCACTGTGGAACACAGCCTTGAGCTACCAAGTGCATCTACAAGCTCAATTCCTGCCAGGAAAACTAAATACACTGGCAGACGGACTAAGCAGAAACCTCATGGACCCACATGAGTGGAAACTGGAACCAAGGATTTTCAACATGTTGACAAGCAAATCGGGGAGCCCAGATATAGACCTGTTTGCCTCCCCCCAGAACTATTAATTGGACAAATTTTGCACAAGGACTCCCCACAAACAAGCTTGGAAAGTGGATGCTCTGTCCTTCAGCTGGAAAAACCTATCAGTTTATGCCTTTCCTCCTCTGCCTCTGCTCTCCAAAGTACTACTAAAGATCAAACAGGACAAACCAAGGATGATTTTGATTGCATCAGACTGGCCATGCCCACACTAGTACCCCCTCTTGCGCAGTGTGCCACTGTTGGCCCCATGGCACCTGCCTCAGACTCCTACCCTGTTGTCTCAGCAGGAGAACCAGATTCTGCACCCTCACCTTCAAACACTGAACCTAGCAGCCTGGCTAATTACCTAATCTGTCCTTTACCATCCCTCAGTAAACCAGTGATGGATATCATTTTAGAGGCTAGGAGGGCTAGTACTAGAAAATATGCTGAAAAATGGAAAAGATTCTGTGCCTGGAACCAATTTCAAGGGATGAACACAGCAGCGCCCAATTTACCTCAGATTATACAATGCTTAACTGAGATGCTTCACAATGGCCTGTCTTTTTCCTCCATCAAAATTCACACCTTAGCCATTTCAGCTCATTATAACACGGAACATACCCTCTTCTCTCATCCAGTGCTCAAGCAGTTCCTCAGAGGGGCCAAACATTTAAGACCACCCAGGAGAGCTCCAACTCCAGCCTGGTACCTTAACTTTGTATTGGAGACACTCACTCTTCCTCCTTTCGAGCCAGCTTTTACTGTAGATTTAAAATTCCTTTCTTGGAAAACAGCTTTCCTTTTAGCAAACACTTCAGCTAGAAGGGTATTTGAATTACAGGCCCTTATGGCAGTGGAGCCTTTCATCATCTTTCATGCAGACAGGGTGTCACTCAGAACTTATCGCTCCTTCATGCCCAAGGTGGTATCCAGTGTGGCTCTTAATCGGTCCATTTATTTGCCAACCTTCTTTCCTAATCCACAGAACAAAGGGGAATGGTTACTGCACTCCTTAGATGTGCACAGACAACTTAGATTCTACTTGGACAGGACTAAACCTCAAAGGAAATCTGAACAACTCTTGGTGGCATTTGCTGCAGGAACAGAGGGGAAGGCTATTTCAAAGCAAACCATTTCTAAATGGATAGGCCCTTGCATTCATTTCTGCTATAAGCACCATGGAAAACGTATCCCACAGGAGATCAGACCCCACTCAACCAGGGCTGCATCTACCTCTACAGCCTTTCTCAGAGGCGTCCCTACCAGGGACATCCTAGAAGCTGCTATCTGGAGTTCTGTACATACTTTCACCAAGCATTACCATTTGCCAATTTTTCTCTAAATCCAGAGCTGGTTTTGCCACTACAGTCTTGCAGGGCCTTATAGCTGGTCCTAATGCTATCTAAATTCCTCCTCCGATCCTTAGCTTTGGGAATCTGCCCAAATGTGATGACTGTAACAGTGCAACATGAAGAACATAGTAGAGTTGTGTACACTTACCATAAATGTAGATGTTCAAGTGTATTCACTGTTGCAGTCCTGGTTACCCTTCCTCCAGCCCCGTGACTTCTTTTGGCTATGCCTCTTCTCTCCTTTACTATGCTTAAAAGCTTTTTGGTGTATTTGCTTTTTTGTTGGAGATATAACCTTGTATATTTATATATTTAATTGCTTTCCATTAGGGGGGCACCTGACATCTGGGGCAAGAAAAACTAATGTAATGGCGATGGCTGCATGTTTTATACCCCTGATGACCTGACGTCACGGAAGAAGAGACAGCAACTGATGCAGGACCCAAGACTTTGTTAATCAGGCCGACTGAGGGCTACTGCAAGCAGATAACCCAAATGTGATGACTGCAACAGTGAATACACTTGGAACATCTACATTTATGGTAAGTGTACACAACTGTACTTTTTAGGTGGAAAGCCAGCATAATCCTTATCCCTTGCCAGTAGCTCCTTGCAACCAGAAAACTACCATTACTATCTAGCCCACATCACTGTTAAAGCTTCTCTGGCAGTTAATGTAAGTACTCTTTCTTTTGTCCCTGATATTCTGCAGAGTATCCATCCTAAAATCCTTTCTTTATCAAATTCACTTGCTCACTTCTTTCCATATGCATCTCCTGTAGCATTGCTGTTTGCACTTTGCATTTCTTAATATAATTAAGTACTCACCTTTTTGTCTGTACATGTGAGGTAATTCACGTTCAAAAATAATATGTTTAGTGTAGCCATTATTATAAATTATTCTCACCTATTATGTATGATAGCTTTTTTAAATGTCTATCTCTAGTGTTTGTGTTACATGAACAGTAGCTACTAATGTCTGGCTGGTTGATCTTTTATACAGTTGTTTCTTGGCATCTCCATTTCAATCTATGTCACATCTTACAAGACTTTTTTATTTTAATGAAAACCGTAAATAAAAAAACAAAACAAAAAAAACACGCACACACCCATAACTTATTAACTTAAAACAAACACACAAAACTGTGTACATTTTCAAATAATGAAGGTTAACCCTTCTGATAGAAATGTTTTGACCAAATCGACTGCTGCACCCAAAAGCATCAGCTAGCCTATAATTAAGGGTTATCTATGCTAAAGCACATGTTGCAACCTGTGCTTCTGCTTACACAAATTGCTGTCTGCTCTTGTCTTATCTTTATTTCCCTTCCAAATTTGAGAAGCAGCTTATATGCTTTCAGAAAACATTAACTTTTAGCCTTAAGAAAAAGTGCATTGGGTATATTCAAATAAAACTAAATTATGCATTTTTCTAGTAAATGCTTTAAAGCATTTAGTTGCCAAAAAAGCTGCTATCTCTTTTTCACTTCCAGTAATTTCAAACTTTATTTGTTTACTGAGCTGCTTATCCTTGTATCTTTTAATGTTATGTTTCTCTCAGTAATCAGTGAACAGACCTCTCAGTTTATTGCCTTCACCTTTAGAAAGATTGTTTACATGGAAAATAAGACTATAATAGAATGTACTTCTCAACTAATACTGGATATTTATTTGCTAAATGAAAACTATTTATAACATTGCCTGTGGACCTTTATGTGGTGTCAGGTCTGAGCTCTCTCAGTATCTGTTTATGTGATGCTTGTGATTAAAAGCTTATGTAAACTAATTTTGATTGCATTTGCTGAGACTATCTTAACAGGTTGTTGTGTCTTTCGTCTTTTCCTGGTTAGGGGTTGCCACAGCGGAACTCCGGTCCGCTAATGATTGGCAGTTGATTTTTAGGTGCTGAGTTGCTGGCCCTAATGCACAACCTTCAACGAAGGTATGCCCATTCACGCATGTCTCCACAGAAGATGCTCTAGCTGAGAATCGAACGGGACAACGTCTTGCTGTGAGGCGACAATGCTACCGCAGCACCACTACCGCGGATGATGAATTTTATTGAAGCTTAGAGTTAAAGTATAACTTTGCCAGTGATGCTAGTGTGAGAATTAACCTTGGATTAGTTCAGTTATTTAGACTATTCTTGTGCACGTCCAAATGTCTGGAAGAGACTGTCATTTACATGAAGAGAACCTGTAAGAAGATGAACTTTGTAGAAATGGTTATGCTTCAATTACTTGCCCCATATTGTGACAAATCCAGATGAAGAGAAAACAGAGTAAAATAACCTGCTACTTTATCCTACTGTGAGGCAAGTTTTTTTCTAATCTAAATATTTGAGGGATACTGTTATTTTAAACAAAAAGCTGTTTTTTGCCTGCAGTACATATACTTATGCACGTAGAATATGATCGCTTTAATAATATAATGGCTTAGTGTAGCTGCTGTGCGGATTTGGGCATCAGGTGAGTATTGTTGCCCCTGCAAGTTTTGTGACTTACAGAGTATATTTAAATTTGTTTGGTAAATGGCTGAGGATGGAGAGAGAGTAGGTAGATGAGAGTGCAGGATGTAGGCAGGGAATGGGGCAATTAGCGAGTAGAAAAAAGTAGTCTGTAATTGGAGTAAGATGTTTGATGGGAAGAGTTTTGCCACAAGGCACTTTTAGTGACAATATATGTAACTATGTAACTTCTCTGTGAAGATTAGTAGATAGATACGGAGACCCTTAAAGAAAGTCAAGTGTTATAACTATGTAAGGAACCTATGTCACATTTGAAGAGGAAGTGTAAATGTGTGTGTGTGTCTATTTATACATGTTCATATGTTTGTGTGAGTGTGTGTGTATATATATATATATATATATATATATATATATATATATATATATATATATATATATAAGATGTACATATACAGTGTAAGATTGTATTGCAGTGCTTGCATATTACAGTAATGGTTAATGTATACAGTGGCACACTAAAAGGATTATACATGCATGTAAGTTATGTAATTGTGATACTGAAACTCTGAAAATATTTTGTTAAAAAAAGTTTGGAGTTTGTTTTGCAACCTTCAGCTGCTAGCAGCATGACTGAGCAAATTACTTGACCTTCAAAGTGCCCCATCCCCAAACATAGCCAGTTCTGTTTATTAGGCCTACCACATTTACAGAAAAAAAGTAATAAAATCACTTGTAACTGATCTTTATGGTTTCTGTACTGAACAAGAGAGAGAGAGAATTGTTTTTCTCAAGTTCTGTTGTTATAGAAATTTTCTTTTTTGCTAGGTAACTGGTGGCAAGAATGAAGATCAGATTTTGAATGCTATTGAGGCATATACAGAGTACAGACCAGAAATTGCATCTCGGGCCCTCAACCACCTATTTGACATAACTCGCACAGAACACTGTGAGCAAGTTTTAAGGGCTTTAAAGGCAAGTAGACAGTCTGATTTTATAAATCAACAAAGTTATTGTCATAAGCCATTAATTGCTGATTGAGTAACCTCTGATACCTTGTAGAGACTTTGAAAAAATATGCAAAAGCATAATTATTTTATTTTTAGTAGCTTGTATATTGCTTTTGTCTTTACAACTGCATAAAAAAATGTAATTATCACTGCTTCACTTTTACGTTTATGTTGTTTACTCGCCTTTGATATAATCTACTAGTGACATGTCTTTTCTCCCTCCATCTGAAATTAAATAGCCGTGTTTCAGATGGAGGCGTTTTGTGATTGGGTCAGGACTGATGAGGCAGTGTAGTCGTTATGTGACATGCCATTACTGAAGTTCATTGCATGTCTGATTCTGAGTGGCTTACTGGACATGCTTGCTAGTGCTAGGAACTGAAATTAAAAAAAAAAAAAAAAAACTACCTTCACAGATGATGGAACCACTCTCTGCTGCTTGGCGGTCACCATAACGGGAATGAAAGGGTCTGTACACTTCTTCTCTATTTGGGAAAGAATGGGTCTATAGAGCAAGTGATGGGGGGCTTGACTGTCACAAGGGTGGGAGAAAAAAAGAACAAAACAAACAAAAAGTAATCTGTTTTACCATGAGACATCAATGGAATGAGAGTTCATATCTCACTGCCACCATCTCCTTGGGTATCCACTATTAACTAACCGTAATTTAGAAGATGTCTTGGTATGCTGTTCGTGTATAACATCTTTCTAAGTATACCATTTTGGGTAACTGTTTCAGGGGTGTGTATAGGATTTGAAATATTTATTATTGTTTTGTTCTTAGATGTTCATCGTGCATACAGCTGCAGTAATCACATATGGGTTCTCTGCCGTCAGGCGGTCCCTCGGTCGGCCGAATTCCAAAGTCTTGGTCCGGCGTCGGTTGTTGTCGCTTTCTCTTCTAACGTCAGTGAGGCCAGAGTATATAAGACACAGCCGACACCATGTTCTTCAGTCTTTTTTGCCGTGCGGTGCCCGAAGCAGAACCAGTTCACAAGTGCCGGTCGGCCAGCTCCTGAATTACGAATATTTTGGAATCCGAAGTCTTCATTAAAGCTAAGTACCCCGTTGGGGAAACTTTTCTTGCCTCAGACCAATGTCAGAAAAAGTTAATAATTGTATTTCTTGTGGGAAGCAAATACCGCATAAGGATTTCCATTCCCGCTGCATACCTTGTTTGTGCCCAGATCACGACGTCTCGGGCTGTAGCTTTTGCGCTACCTTCAATAAACGCACTATTAAGCGTCGGGCGGAGTTCGCCCAGCACTACTTTGGTAAAGCTTTTGATTATAAAATGTCGTCGGACACTCCGACTACCGTTTTGACCAAAAAACGCAAGGAAAAGGACCGACACGCGAGGCCCGCGGTCCCCGCCAACACCACGCCAAAACAGGCTACACGTGGTCCGGTTCTCAGCGAGACGCCTTTGCAGTCCCTGACTACCGACAACACTTCTTTGGCGGTGTCCTCTGTACCCGAGACCGCTGGGTCTTCGGCCCTTTCCCAGACTACAACCGAAGCCTCTGCTAATGTTGAGCCTACTAATGTGGATAGGTCCACCTCCACCCATGGTGTATTTAGGCCCTCATCTTCTTTTTCAATTAAGGCCTTTACTAAATCCAAAGCAGCCAGGCAGCCCATGAGGCCTGTTGTACAGGGCCCATCTCCAGGTCCCATGCCTAAAAAACAGATGCTTAAAATGGCTGAGGATTTAATTACTCTTATCAGAGGTTCTCAACCCCCTCCAGACAAGAGACCCAGAGTGGAGGAAGATTCTCCCTCTTCTGATCAGGGATCCATTTTATCAGAACATTCTGATGCAGAGGAACACTCTTACTCTCCTTTTGAGGATTCGGATGCAGAACAGTCCATTCCTCTGTATCCCTCCTGAGGATTTTTCCTTTGGGGAAACCTTACACACCTTGAGGGAACACTTCCATTGGGAAGGCCAAGACTTTTCAGATTCCAAGAAAAGACTTAGGGAATTTCTTTTGTTACCTCAACACAGACCTCTGGCTATACCCCTGTTTTGGACATACTGGATGATGTCTATTCGAGGCTTGTCTTAACCCGGATTCTCTGCCTCCTGCACCAGTCAAACCTGATAGGTATTACAGAGTACCCAGCTCTCACCAATTTCTCTTCAAAAGCCATAATGCTGACCCTGAAACCATTTCACAAGGCCCCAAGGGATTGAAGGCCTCCACTGCCAAAAATCCACTTCCTGCACAAATAAGGTCAAGATCTTTGGAAAGGTGGGGAAAAAGGTATATACCTCGCCACCCTAGCCATGAGGGCTTTAAATTGTCAGTTTCATATGCTTAAATATCAACAGTTCCTGTTATCACAACTGAGGAACAAAATGTCTCAACCTGAACAACAAGATTTAAAGGAGTTACAGGATATGATGCATAGTGCAGAACAAGTGGGTAAACACACTTTACAATGTGGTTATGATGCCCTAGAGGCCTCAAGTAGAGCGGCAGCTACAGGATCAGTCATTCGCAGACACGCCTGGCTTAGGGAACAAAATTTACCTGATCATGTGAAAGCTAAACTTCTAGATGCTCCTTTACAAAAGGATGTGCTGTTTGGTACTAATGCTGAGGAGATACTACGGAAAATGGAAGAAAAAGCCAAATCTATGCAAACTGTCAAAGCTTTCTTACAGGTCCAACCACCACGTTTTAGCAGAAATTGGCCTTCAAAAACTGGTCCTTTCCAGCCACTGACAAGCCCCAAAGAGGTAGATACAGACGCACAAGGGGCAGAGGGCAATCACAAGGATCATATAGAGGCCGACAATGGCAAACTCCAGCACCAAGAGGTGGCGAAGACAGTGCACAACAATACAGGAAGCAAACCCAATGACTCCCTCATTTCCATGCCAAGCATGTCTCAGCTGGCAGCACCTTTGGGAGGAAAACTAGCACTATTTGCAAGCAATTGGCATATTGTCACAACAGACAAATGGATCCTGGACATTATAAACAGAGGCTACAGATTTCAATTTCACACTCTTCCAAAAATGAGAGGCATGCCAAACCTGCCACAAAATCAAAGGGCAGAGGCACAACTGCAAATTTCAAAGCTCATAAGCATGCGAGCTATTCAAGAGGTACCTACCCACCAACAAGGTCAAGGTTTTTATTCAAGACTTTTCCTGGTACCAAGGAAAGGAACCGACTGGAGACCCATTTTGGACTTATCCACCCTAAACACATTTCTAATCGTACCAAAATTCAAGATGCTCACATTACAGCAGCTTCTTCCCATGCTGGGCAAGGAGTTCTGGCTGGTAACATTGGACCTCAAGGAGGCATACCTGCATGTCCCAATCAGACAAAGCTGCAGAAGATACCTCAGATTTCTTGCAGGTTCAATCCACTATCAATTCTCTGCATTGCCCTTTGGCTTATCTACTGCGCAGAGTATTCACAAAGTGCCTGGCATCAGTGATTGCCTACTGCAGACTTCAAGGGATACAAATTTACCCTTATCTGGACGACTGCCTGATCCAAGCCGACAGCAAGAACATACTTCTGGAACATCTGGCATATGTGACACGGTTACTGCTTTCTCTGGGATATACAATCAACAAAGAGAAATCAAGGCTAACACCATCCCAGAAAATAACTTTCCTGGGTGCCAACTTGGACACAAACACCCAGATGGCCTACCTTACACCAGAAAAACAAGGGCAACTATCTCAGTACTTCAAAATACTAGCAAAAGTACCAGGCTTACTGCAAGGAAAATCCTGCAGGCTCTGGGATTCATGGCATCTTGCATTCTATTAACCCCATTTGCAAAGCTGCATATGAGGAAACTTCAATGGTACCTAAAACCTATGGTCTCAACACAGTCACAGTTTGGAAACAATAATACCAATAATTCCATGTTTGCAAAAGGAATTTCTATGGTGGGCCCAAGCATGTCAAGCAAACAAAGGCCTCCCATTCTGCAAGCCTCAAGCAAAACAAGTCATAACCACAGACGCCTCAGACTACGCCTGGGGGCACATGACGAACAGGTGCATTCAGGGCAAATGGTCCCAAAAAGAAAAGCATCTTCACATCAATCAAAAAAGAAATGCTAGCAGTAATAAATGCAATTACAGCTTTCAAGGACTTCCTGCATCCAGGACAATTACTGATAAGAACAGACAACACCACGGTAATGTGGTACATAAACAAACAAGGAGGAACACATTCATACCCCTTGTGCAGACTAGCCATGACTCTTTGGAACTTGGCTCTGGAAAGACAAATCGAACTTCAAGCACAGTACTTGCCAGGATTGGAAAACACACTGGCAGACAATCTAAGCAGAAAAATGACAGATCCACACGAATGGAAGTTACATCCTCAGGTGTTTGCAGAAATAATCCAAGCATGGGGAGGCCAGACATAGATCTTTTTGCCTCCCACAGGAATCATCAATTGGAAAAGTTTTGTTCAAAGACTTTTCACCCAAAGGCCTGGAGAGTGGACGCCCTTTCATTCAGTTGGACAGCATGGACAGTTTACGCATTCCCACCTCTGCCTCTTCTGCCCAAGGTGCTTTTGAAAGCAAGAACAGACAAACCGAAGATGTTACTGATTGCTCCAGATTGGCCAAGGCAACACTGGTACCCACTCCTGAGGAGCCTAACACATACTCCTCCCTGGTCCCTGCCTCTAATGCCTCTTCTGCTGACTCAGCACAGCTACAAAACTCTTCACAGTCAGCTGAAAACACTCAATCTCGCTGCATGGAAAATTCCTTAACACCACAACAGAACCTACTCTCCAAGGAGGTACAGGATGTCATTTTGGAGGCCAGAAGGCCAGCTACAAGAAAAGCTTACTCCGCAAAATGGAAGCGGTTTTGCTCTTGGAATGAGAAAAAAGGCCAGGACCATAGACAACTGAACTTGCCTCAGGTATTACAGTACCTAGCGGAGCTATTGAACAATGGACTTTCTTTTTCTTCCATAAAAATCCATGCCTCAGCCATCTCTGCAGAATTCAGCACTGATCCTCCTTTATTTTCTCACCCACTCTTACGACAGTTCCTCAGAGGGGCAAAGAATATAAGACCACCAAGGAAACAACGAATACCAGCCTGGGATCTTAATTACATACTAGAAAAATTAACATTGCCTCCTTTTGAACCAGCTGCCTCAACAGATTTGCAATATTTGTCCTGGAAGACAGCATTCCTTTTGGCCATCACTTCAGCTCGTAGGGTTTCTGAACTTCAGGCCCTCATGGCGGTGCAGCCCTTTCTCATTTTCCATCAAGACAGGGTTTCCCTTCGTACCAACCCGTCATTTATGCCTAAAGTGGTATCCAGGGTAGCTTTAAATCAAGCCATACACCTACCCACCTTTTACCCCAATCCTCAAAACAAAGGGGAAAGGCTGCTACACTCCTTAGACATCCATCGGCAGCTTCGTTATTATTTGGACAGAACAAAGTCTTTCAGGAAATCAGAACAACTCTTTGTGTCTTATGCTGTAGGGGCTCAAGGGAAGCCAGTTACAAAACAGACTATTTCAAAGTGGATAGGTCACTGCATACAGTTTTGTTACTCCTATCATGGAAAATCTGTTCCTGCAGGTATCAGATCCCACTCCACCAGGGCCACAGCTACCTCTACAGCCTTCCTCAGAGGAGTTCCTACCAAAGATATTTTGGAGGCAGCCACTTGGAGTTCTGTACATACCTTCACAAAACACTACCATCTGCCTTTATATTCCAGAACAAGAGCAGGTTTTGCCACTGCTGTTTTGCAGGGCATTCTGGCTCAACCCAGTTCCTCCTAGTACCTACCACCCAGTACATAGCTTTGGGATTCTACCCATATGTGATTACTGCAGCTGTATGCACGATGAACATAGTACAGTTTTGTAACTACCATAAATGTAGATGTTCGAGTGCTAATACAGCTGCAGTACAGGTTTCCCTCCCTCCTTCCCCACTTGGTAAAGGCATGAGGCCTAGCAACCTCTTCATACTACCTGACTGGGTTATCCGGCTATGTTTTATTTGCTTGTTACCACTGATTTTGGATTATATTGCATTGCTTGTATATGTATATAAGCACTATTTAGGTATTGCCTTCCTTCTGGGGGCACCTGACATCTGGGAAGAAAGACTGAAGAACATGGTGTCGGCTGTGTCTTATATACTCTGGCCTCACTGACGTCAGAAGAGAAAGCGACGACAACCGACGCTGGACCAAGACTTTGGAATTCGGCCGACCGAGGGACCGCCTGACGGCAGAGAACCCATATGTGATTACTGCAGCTGTATTAGCACTCGAACATCTACATTTATGGTAGGTACAAAACTGTACTTTTTTCATATTCCTGCAGATCCTAGTGGCTAACAGGTTGATGGGAATCAGTAGCATCATTGGCTCTGATGTAGGCTGTTTTGCAGCAACACTGTGGTTAGATCCCTACTATACTTACCATACACACTTAGGTACAAAACTTTTTTGAATTATTAACCAACTGATTATTACAGCCAGTTGGGAGGGCTATGCCCTCCTTATAGGTATGTATGATGTTTACTAGGGACTACTACATTTAGTTGATGGTTGAATATGACACAAGCAGGAATGACTATTAACCTTCCTGTTGATATGTGGTGTGTTTACGCTTAATTGAGTATAAACCATAATACTAGCGATAAGGTCTGATGTAGGGCCCTTTGACACATACACTTATCTGTGTTTTATCAAGTTTTTTTCATTTCTTTTGCGAACCGTTATGGCTATAAAGTGGATACAGTGGATGGATTATTGAACCTGGCCAGGTAGTGTTTTCTGGTCACTAATGCCACTATAGGATTGGGATATTACATATCTTCATACCAGTTGACTATTGTTTTTTCATATTATGTTCCCTCTTTTGGGGGGGGGGTTTATATGTCTTTGGGATATTTACAGTTTTCTGGAATCTGGGGTTCCTTTGGTGGCTTGTTCGGACAAAGTTACTGAGCCTTTGGTGGCATCCTAGTTCCCTGCTTTTCATTGGAATATTTGGTTGGATTGTGAGCTTAGTCATGGATCTTGAATCTATTTTGAATGGCCTATGTGCCGGTAGAAATTACATAAGAGTGTTTGGGATCTTGAATGAGAATGGCATTGACAAGGATGCTTCTAATATGGATCCAGTTGACAGCTGCAATCTTGCATTCAGTAAGCTTGGTAGGGGGATGAAAACCCTTAGAATGAATATTTGGCATCTGAAGCTCTTCAGAGCCTATGAGAATAAGGGGATTACGCCCAGAGGACTCAGGGTTCTTATTCACCCCCTAGTGGGCAAGATGGATGATGTGTTGGTTAAAGACTGGAACCTGGCACTCCAGCAGGCTTCCATGTCTTTTGTACACATCCTGAGCTCATATTATGAGCGGATGATTGACACGAATATTGCGGAAGTGAAAACACTCTGTGAAGAATCCAAAAGATATGAGGGTCAACCTCAATATGCTGTTTGAACAAGTTATCAAAGGAGCTTCTCACCTTTGAGAAACAGACACAGGACAAAAAAATAAGAAAATTCAATAAGGATGTAACAGATTATAACAGGGGCAAACCTTTTGAGGTGTCAAAAACTGTGAAATTTTCTGAGACCAGTAGACCGGTTGGGGCAATCAGTAGGAAGAGACCTAGATCCATTTTGAAAAGGACCGATACTTATCTTAGCAGTACTTCTGCTGAGGAATCCTCAGCTACTGATATAGATAGTGCCAGCACCCGGGAATCACCCACCCCCAAAAAGCAACGGAACGTGGATCATCCTTTAGATGTAGTGGGAGGCGGGGTGGCAGGAAACACAGGAACAGTAATAGTTACGGTGGAGGGTCTACTGCAGACTCTAATGACACACTAGCCAACAATTGTCACAATGTTTTGAATGTATCCAGTGTAATTTTAACAGAAGAGCAGAAACAGCTTCTTAATAAAGGTTTGAACTTTGTGCCCGGCTTTTTTGTGGATGAAACTTATATGGTATCTGACCTATATGATTTTTGCTGCAGACTTAACCTTAAACTGTTTTTTTCCGTTGACAATTCTCAAAGATCTACTGAGTTCAGATTCCATAAGTCCAGTTTTCAGCCACCTATGAATAAACATGTGTCCATCTTTTTACAGGCTGTGCTCAAAGATTTACATTTCAACACTGGTGAGTCTTAAGTATTGGGTCATAATCTAACTGTTGGGCAAAATGAAGAGTTACAGGTGCTTAAGGACAATCATAAGGGTGGTCATTGTACCTGCGGACAAGGGAGGGGCAGTAGTCATATTGGTCACAATTATCTTGATGAAGGTAAGGGACAGTTGTCCAACCCACGTCACTATATGGCTATGCCCTTGGATCCCACATTAAATTTTAAGAAGGACATTGATTCATTTCTGAGTCAAGCTGTGGATGAGGGCATCATTACAGAGGTGGTCAAATCCCATTTAACTGTCAGGGATTCCCAGAAGCAAATCATGTACCTCTTGCCCAAAATCCGTAAATCTTTAACTAAATCACCAGGTCGGCCCATTGTTTCAGGGATTGGCTCATTAACTGAACCTCTCTCTGCCTTTTTGACCCAATATCTTAAACCCCTTTTGAATCTCATCAGGGCACGCATACAAGACACCACACAGTTTTTGAAAATTTTGTCAGAAACACATCTTGAACCTGGGTGGCTCCTTTGTACATTAGATGTCAAGGCCCTGTATACAAACATCCCCCATTGGGCCGGTCTTCAAGCCTTGCAGTTTTGGCTGGAGCGTGCCAGTTTATATCCTGCTGGATTCAACACTTTGCTTCTGTGTATGGTGGAGCATGTGCTGAATAAACATGTTTTTTATTTTCTGGGGCAATGTTATTGGCAGATTCAGGGTACCGCAAAGGGTGCCCCATTTGCACCGATCTATGCAGATTTGTTCATGAACTTTTTGGAAGAGCAACTAATATATGATTCCTCTCATAACTTGTATATTGATGAAATTGACATCTGGTGGAGATATCTGGATGACTGCTGGATGGTATGGCAAGCAGATATGGGTTTTCTTCTCGAGTTTGTCCAATACCTTAATGACAATAAGTGGGGTATTGAGTTCACTTTGAGCTCGGATATTAACAAAATCAATTTTTTGGATGTCACCGTTCGGAGAAACCTGGACAATACTCTGAGTACCAAAGTTTTTCGTAAATACCCTCAGTATAATAACCTGCTTCATGCTACCAGTTTACATCCTAGCCATACCATCCACAGCATCCCAAAATCCGAATTTCTTCATATGAAGAGAATTAGTTCCACTCAAGAGGATTATGACTCTTCTCAGCAGGACCTCTGTGATAGATTTCGGAATAGGGGATACAGGGACTTTGACATAATTTCTGCCAGTAATTAGGCCAGAACCAAGACAGGATGTTCCCTATTGGATTATAAGGTTAAAACTAGGGCGAATACCAGTGATACCATCAGGTTCATTACCACATTGGGCGAAACACCAACATCATCAAAGACACTATTCACAAACATTGGAATGTTCTTTTGGCAAATGACAACTTACGACCAATCTTAGGGACCAGATGTCAATTTTCATTTAGGAAAGGCAAAACGTTGGGTTCCCACTTTTCCCACTTTAAACATACTGGTAGTGGGGGTACTATATACCAACAACTCACCCTGTCTGGGGATACTCTTTTTGACACCTTCCCTTGTGGACATTGTTCTTCATGCCTTTATGTAAGCAAACTTAAACAATTTACCAGTAAAAATACCAGTAAAGTGTATGACATCAAATTCTTTGGGAATTGTGGAACTGACTGGATTATTTATTTGGCTACCTGCAAATGTTCAGCCTTTTATGTTGGTCAGATATCTCGTCCACTAAGAATACATATGTCTGAACATTGTAGCGATATGCGTAATAAACTGGAAATGAATGCCCTATATAGGCACTGCCTGACACATACGAATGCAGAATTTCATTTTATGATCATTGACAGAATTGCTGGTAATAGGAATAACATGCAGGGATGGCATAGTATCCTGAATAGGAAAGAAAATGTTTGGATTATAAAGCTGGGGGGGGCTTTTCCAACCTGGATTAAATGACCATTTATAGTGCTGTATATTTTTTTCTGCATATATTTTTTCTGCATGTACTTTTTGTAATAATTTGTATTTCTACTTTATGTATTGAATTACAGTTATTATTTGTGCTTAATTGAAGGAGGTGATGTCCTTCAAGGATGCATCTGCAGTCCTTACAAATGGGTTGTCATGCAGTTATTCGGGTATAAAGGCATCAGCCTCAGTCTTCTTGCCGCGGCCGCCCTAAGCAGAAGCTGTTCGCAAGTGCCCGGTCGGTCAGATCCAGAGATTACATGTCAGAGAAAGTTAATAACTGTTTATCTTGTGGGAAACAAATACCTCATAAAGATTTCCACTCCTATTGCATACATTGTTTAGGCCCAGACCATCCTCTGACTACAAATAACCAAAAAGCCAAAAAAAAAAAACCCGACATCAGGGGGTCCGCGGGTTTCGCTGAAACCTCTTCTATACTGGTAGAAGAGATCCAGCCTTCTGTTGCGATTTCACAGGATTTCTCAGACACCATTCCACTAGATATTTCTACCCCTGCATGTGGAGCTGCTAGGCCTCCTCCAGCTATTTTGCCAGGGCTAAAGCAGCCAAAACTTCCAAACCTGTGCCTGCCAAGCCCTCTCACAGGCCCAGCACCAGCTCCGGCACAGGATCTCATCACTTTAATGGATCTCAGCCTCATCCAGACAGGGCCTCTCTCCCTCCTCCAGAAATGAGCCAGTAGCCACAGATGATTCTTCTGATGATTCAGAACATACAGACCCTCCTGAGGCTTCTTATTCTCAAGACTCTGATGCTGAGGAGTCCATCCTTCAGCCTCTCCTCCTGAGGAATTTTCCTTTGGGGAAACCTTGCATGCTATGAGGGAACAATTTCAGTGGCAGGGCCAAGATTTCTCAGACTCTAGAAAAGGCTTAGGACCTTTCTACACTTACCACAGCATAGGCCTTTAGCTATTCCTCCAGTTCTATCTGTTGTTGATGATGCATTTAATGATGCTTGCACTACTCCTGATACTTTACCTCCCCTGCTAAACCAGATAGGTACATATAAGGCCCCTTTGCAGATCCAGAGACTATCTCCCAGGAATCCAGGTCCTTAGAGAGAACTGCCAATTTCATATGATTCAATATCAAGAGTTTATGCTTGACCAGTTGACTAAAAAGCTGTCCTCTGAAGAATCTTTAGATAAAAGTATGTTCAAGAAATGTTACATAACATACAGCAGGTTAGTAACCATTCTTTAAAATGTGGCTATGATGCACTGGAGGCTTCCTTTAGATCAGCCATGACTGGCACAGTTATCAGGAGGCATGCATGGTTGAAAGAGCAGGCATTACCAGACCATGTCAAATCTAAGCTTTTGGATGCACCTATGGACAAGGTCAATTTATTTGGTGCCCACAGCAGGTTCTGAAAAGATGGAAGAGAAAGCAAAATCTGTGCAAACAGTAAAAGATTTCTTACAAGTTCAACCTCCAAGGTTTAGCAGGAATTGGCCCTACAAGAATTGGTTCCAAGGCACAAAGAGGCAGGAATAAGAGGCAGAAACCAATCCAGGGTGCCTACAGGGGTCGCCAGTGGCAGGGTAACAACCAACGAGGCACGGATACAGCCACCACCACTACAACTCAATCACAGTGACTGGCGGTGGCAAAGAAACTGGCACTGCATTACAAGAAAAAATGGATTTTGCAGACTATAGACAAAGGTTACAGGTTCCATTTCCATACACTACCAGGAAAGAGAGGAATGCCAAACCTACCACCTTCTCAAAGGGCAGAAGCTCTAAAACAAATATCTCAATTATTAAGAATGCTGTGGAAAAGGTACCATTTATGGAGCAAGGAAGGGATTTTAAACACATTCCTCATTGTTCCAAAATTCAAAATGCTGACCCTACAGCAGCTTCTTCCCATGCTGGGCAAGGAGTCTTGGCTGGTAACTCTAGATCTCAAGGAGGCATACCATAAGACCAATTTGCAGAAGATACGCAGGATCAGAGCATTATCAATTCTCAGCATTGACCTTTGGCTTATCTAAATTCAAATCTACCCTACCTGGATGACTGCCTGATACAAGCGGACAACAAAAACAAATTAACAGAAGACTTACAAAGAGTCATCTACCTGCTACAAGCCCTGGGATACACAGTCAATACAAAAAAGTCAAGGCTGATTCCATCCCAAATAATAACCTTTCTGGGTGCAGAACTGGACACATCAAAACAAATGGCATTTCTAACTGCAGAAAGGCATTAACAAAGCAGAGCCATCTAACTGCAAGAAAAGTGCTACAAGCTCTAGGTTTCATGGCATCCTGCATAATTCTGGTCCCTCATGCCAGGCTTCATATGAGAAAGCTACAGTGGTACCTAAAGAATTTGTGGTCTCAGCACAAGCACAGCCTGGAAACCAAAATTCCAATGATCCCATGCCTGAGTCAATCAAACACAGGACTGCCCTTCTGCAAAAGTCAACCAAGACAAACTATCGGCCTATGGACTCAAGACCAACTGCATCTACACATAAATCTAAAAGAAATGATGGCAGTAAAATTGGCAATCCAGGCATTCAGACCTCTTCTCCACGAAGGCCAGCTGTTGATAAGGACAGACAACACCACAGTTATGTGGTACATCAACAAACAGGGGCACTAGAACTATGGGATATGGCTCTGAGCCACAACCTTCAGTTACAGGCAATTTATGTACCAGGGAAGGAAAACATTCTAGCAGACATATTAAGCAGAACTACACAGATGCCCCACGAATGGATGCTGCATATTACCACAAATAGACTTGTTTACAATCACCAGTTGAAGAAATTCTATCCTTCAGTTGGAAATGCCTGACAGCATGTGCTTCTCAAGATCAAAGAGGAACCCCGAGGATCATTCTGATAGCCCCAGACTGGCCAAGACAACATTGGTACCCACTGCTGAGGAGCATGTCCGGGAACAAATATGGAAACTGCCCTGATCCCATTACTGCTGACACAGAACAACTACAACATTCTGCATCCAACCTAAAAACTCTGCAGCTAACTGCCTGGAACATTACATAACAGAAATTAACCCAAATTTATCCCAAAGGGTTAAGGACATAATCCTGGAGGCAGAGACCTTCAATCCATCAAGATACATGCATCAGCTATTTCATACAGCTTGGATCCTCCTCCTCCTTTTTTCTCCATCCTCTGCTCAGACAGTTTCTGAGGAAAAAAATAAAAACCCTCCAGGAAACCTCCATTGCCAGCATGGGACTTGAAGAACAAATCCATGCCTAAGGTAAGGTATCCAGAGTCTCTTTAAATCAGGCTATCCACCTTCCCACACATTCTTCCCCCCAATCCACACAAGGGAGAAAAAGCTCTACATACCTTGGATGTAGAAAAACCCCAGCTTCTGGTAGCTTGCAACAGGAAAAGAAGGAAAACCAATTTCTAAACAGACAATCTCCAAATGGATAGGAAATTTAGAGACTTGTTACTCCTACCATGGAAAGAAAAACCAGAGAACACAGGCCCTCACTCCACAAGGGCCATTTGCCAAGCATTTACTCTTATACTCTCTATACCGTAGATGTGGCTGGCTGGCTGCTTTTTTGTTTTTGCAGGATCCTGGACACCACTATAATCTATTCATTCCTCCCTCCCCTAGTTTAGCTTATGGTATTCTACCTATTTAAGGACTGCAGATGCATCCTTGAAGGACATAGTACAGTTTGAGGAATGCATCTGCAGTCAGGATTACCCACCCTCCTTCCCCTGGTACATACATGTTTATTTTGTGTGTCCTCTCTACTATTTGAAACTTTGGGAAAATGGTGTCGGCTGATGCCTTTATACCACACCAGCCCCAGACCCAGACCAGACTTTTGAATCAGGTTTGAAGGGCTGCTGCCTGACGAGACAACCCATTTGTAAGGACTGCAGATGCATTCCTCTCAGACATCTACATTTATGGTAGGTACAAAACTGTACTTTGCTTTTAATTTGTGTTGAGGGGAGGGCTGTACTTCCCATTGGTGGATGGGTCTATTTATGTAAGAATGAGTGTTCACTGTTTAAAGGTATTCCACTGATGAAGGCTATTTTGCCAAAACCGGTATGGACAATAAAATTACTTTAGCCATTTTTATGGCATGATTGGACTCTATTTGCTGTGTTTTGTGCCTTTTTGGTTTCACCCACATGCTGGCCATTAGTTACTGTATCCACTATTAAACCTTGGACTATTTAATATTTGTATATCTCAGAAATTGCTCAGTAGTTATCTCTTTTCTGACACAGTGTCCTTTTGCTGCATTGAAGGAGCTAACATTGCTATTATTCTGTAAACCTGCAAATGGTTTCTGGTCTGTCTGCCTGTGTTATGCTCCTCTTGTCCAGCTTTCCACTACGTCTCCTATGCTTTCATAAACTCTTGCACCCTCTTTTGATGAGTGCCAAGTCCATTACGCCTTGGAAATACCCCGTGTCCGTATGTAAACATTTTGAAGCATGACAACTCGATAGAATCTGCCGCAGATACAATGTCCTTCCTTATCACTCTTGCAATATTCTTTACGACTGGGTATCCTGCCAAGGATAGCCAAACATGCATTCAGCATACCAAAGCATTTACACCTTCCAAATGCTATACATCAGACATATATGTCCTATGTCTAAGGCATAAGGTATGTATGTGACGTGCAAACCCATAATACTCAGAACTTCTTTGTCAGCAGTCTGAACACTGCCTTGAATTCGGTCAACAAGACACTTGCTGAGTTGTTTTAGCTACCTAGCATACTCAAGATAAGTGCCCCACTGAGGTCTCTTCCTTCCTGTTTTCTTCTTTTAGTTTTACCTTTTTACATGTCATCCATAAAGGGAAATTGTGAGGGTGGAAGTCAGATTCTCCATAAAGATAGACACAAGCAGTGCCTTTTTTGTTTGGGTGGTACTCAAAGCCATACTGAGTATGAGATCTGTCGGGTATTTGTCCCTAAGGCTCTCCACCCACAACAGTCTGTCCTCTCTTTCCATCTACTTGGAGAACCAGCTTCTAAAACTATTAATTCAGGATGCCATGGCCTCTGAATCCCCCCCGTCCTGGCATTCAGCTGCCACTTAAGAAAAAAAAAACCTAAAAGGCATGCACCGACTCTGTGACTGTCCACCCTCCTTCGGACATCACCCTCTGTTTGGATGGAGAACTGTAGGACCATTCAGAGCCTGTGTCAGCTTCCTCTGTCACAACCCACAGATGTGGAGGGAGAACCATGGCTGATTTTATCAGTGGTGCCTAGGGGAATTCCCCAAATACTTGTTACGGAAGAGGTGCCTCCTACCCTCACTAAATCTAAGCAGGGGTCTGAACCTCCTACATTTGCTAAAGCCGATGTTCCATTAAAAAAAAAAAAAAAAAAGCAGAAGAATAGGCATATAGCCTCTGTGCTTAAGATGCACACAAAGAATGGCTAGATTTCACTCATTGGTTTTTCACTGCTGTTCTTGCTTATGTTCTCTGTTCTTCTACTCCTTCCAAACGTCTTACAAAATCTGATTCTCCCAAAGAAGAGTTGTATGTAGACTCTGGTGAGGAATCACTGGTGTACTCTTCTCAAATCCACTCTCTTCTTCCCTTGGGGTCTCCTGATTCCCCTGTGGAGGAATTGTCCTTTGAAGATGCTGTAATTCTTATGATGGAACACTTAAAGTGGGCTTGTTCCAAGGTTGCTGACATTCAAAAGAAGTACTATGAACTTTTGCAAGTAAATTCTGCTAGTACTTCTGCTGTCCCTCCAGTTTTAGATACCAGTTTAGACATTTTTTCTCTTCAACTTCTCAGGCCCTGATTCACAGTCTCCTGCACTTAAGAAGACTGACAGGTTCTGTAAAGTTCCAGAAGCTCAAATTTCTTTCTGTAAAAGTAGTTTCTCTGATCCAGCTGTTAATTATGTAGCTACTGATAAACCATCTAAGTTGCTGTCCTCCTCTAAGCTTTTACCTTCTGGTAAGGACAGTAATGCTGTGGAGAGGTATGGAAAAAAACGTGTGCACTTCCGCTAACATAGCTTTTAGGGTCATTAACTACCAGACCCATTGACTAGGTATATTCTTCATGTTATTTTGAAGTTTGGGGGTATTCTAAATGATATGCCTGGCTCTGAGGAAAAGACTTCTGCCATTTCTCTATTGAGTTCTGCTTTTCGGGTGGCTCGTCATTCTATTAAATGCAGCTATGCTGTTACTGCTGCATCTGGATCTGTAATGAGGGGGTATTCTTGGTGGTGTCTAAAGGCTGTTCCTGAGGCTATTAAGGCTAAATTACTGGATTCTGCGTTGGATAACCAGAATCTGTTTGGCACTGCAGCTGCTATGTTTTTTAAGACCCGACAAGGTAAGGATAAAGTTATGCAGAATCTGAAATGAATCTTTCTTCTGTTACTAAATTTCAGAGAACTTATGTAAGCCTTCCTTTGTTCTCAGGCAACTTAGACAGCCTTCTAGAGGTAGACAGGCTTCCCAGGAGAGTTTTTTCTGTACAAGCCTTCTCAGGGTACTAAGGGTCAAAGGCCTGATTTTCCCTGACAAATCTGCTTTTATTTGACATTCATCCACTTCTACCTCTTGACCAGATTCCTCTGTCCCTCCAGTTAACTTTATCTTTTCCTGTATGGCAACAGATCATCACAAACTCTTGGGTGCTTTCCATTATCTAAAATGGCTAATTAATGGCTTGGAAGTCCCTTCCGCTATTCTCAGGCCTTCCTTAACCTACTTCTTGCCAGCTGCCTCATTTTCCTTTGGTTTTTCTGGATCTTTTGGTACAAGGAACTATCCAGCCTGATCCCTCTTTCCAGCAGGGTAGGGGTTTTTACTCCGGGATGTTTCGGGTTCCTAGGAAGGACGGGTCTTGGAGACCTGTTCTAGATCTCTCCTTTCTCAACACCTTTCTAGAAGTTCCTTCCTTCAGGATGTTTTCCATCCAAATGCTGATGTTAAAAGTGAATAATTGTATTTATTACCACTCTCTTTGTATTCCTTGTTTGGGGCCATTACACCCGGGGGTCGCTTTTTGTGCTAGGTTTAAGCCATTAAACATTAACGTAGGTTAGATTGCCTAGGCTTGTCTTTGGGAAGCGGTGTAATTACAATATGCGCTGATCCCCCCCGGCGCCCGCTTCTGCTAAGAAGCACAAGGATACATGCTTAAAATGGCAGAAGATTTAATTAGGCTCAGAATATCTGTATAAGAGCCCAAGGGCAATGACCTGCATCTTCAGCTGCCAGATTCCTCCTGTCTGGCAGCTTTCTTTTCAAATGGGGGGCTATACAGCAGGTCTTTTTGTCAAAAGGCCTAGGATTTTATTCTCGCTGTTTCTTCTTGTACCAAAGAAGGAAACACTTGGAGACCAATTTATCTCAAAGAGGCTATCTTCATGTGTTCTCAGACCCAGTTGTTGATTCCTCCGTCGCTGGCTGGGACTTTACATATCAGTTTCTCGGCTTATCTACTGTTATTTGGACGCCTGATTCTTGCTCAAGACCGAAACAAAGCTTCTTCACTGATGCCTGATTGCTCAAGACGAAAACAAGCTTCTTCATCATCTAGCAAATGCCAAACTGCATATGAGGAAGCTACAATGGTCTCAAAAAATGTGTGGACACACAACTGCCAATGATGATGGACACCGTCATTCAAATACCCTTGCATATAAAAGGAATTTTTTGTGGTGGGCTCAGGAATGTCACCTAAACAAGACTCTCTCTGTGACCCGAGAGGATAGTCAGTCAGATTAACGCACAGATGCCCCGACAAGGCTTGGGGAGCACACCTCAAGTGGTACATCAACAAGCAAGGGGGAACCCATCTCTTTGCTCCTCTTGCAGACGTTATGATTCTGGACTGAGCTCTGTATGCACACTCACTCTTCAGGGCAAGGTTTCTGCTAGGAGCACATCTTCACTTATATGCTCTTCCCTCTCTGCCTCTCCTTCCCAAGGTGCAACAGATCATCACAAACTTTGGGTGCTTTCCATTATCTAAAATGGCTAATTAATGTAACCTACTTGCCAAGCTGCCTGCCTGCCCCATTTTCCTTTGGTTTCTGGATCTTTTGGTACAAGGAACTATCCAGCCTGATCCTCTTTCCAGCAGGGTAGGGGTTTTACTCCGGGATGTTTCGGTTCAGACCTGTTCTAGATCTCCTTTCTCAACACCTTTAGTCCGCTGTCCTCGGTCGGCCAATATACCAGTATTAGGCTGGCGCAGATCTGACGCGCGCCCCCGCGCCCCGTATTACATGACCGACCATATATCCTCAGTCTTTTGTCTTTTTGCCGCATGGCAGAAGCAGCGCAGCGAAGCAAGTGCCGCTTACGTGAATTTGATTTTTTGATTTCACAGACCGAAACCAAGTTGGCTAAGTAATTCTGCTAGAATATTTTGTTTTTCTTGCCTCAGTTAATTCGGATGTCAGAAAGCTTCTGCTAAGAAGCACAAGGAGTCTCAGGGGAGACTAATTTTGCTAGATGGAAGGGGCCTCAGGCTGCTGTACTCCTTTCTTGCCTAAGGGTTAGGCCTTCTCCTTCAGTCTCTAAGGTACCTCCTGGTTTGCCATCCTCAGGTGTCAGTCCTAGTACTGCAGGCTCACATGCTTAAAATGGCAGAAGATTTAATTTTCCAGATAAGAGGCCTAGGAAGGTCAGGATTTCCGGATTCTCGAAAGAGTTAAACCTGATAGGTATTACAGGGTGCCTGGTATAAGAGCCCAAGGGCTGATCCAGAAACGTACACCTACTCCACTCTAGCAATGAGGGCTTTAAATTGCCAGTTTCATATGTTAAAGTACCAGAATTTTATTCCTGCAGTGTGGGTTCGATGCTTTACAGGCTTCTTCCAGGGTGGCTGCCACTGGATCAGTTCTTCGCAGGCACGCCTGGCTTAAGGATCAGAGTTTGTCAGAGCATGTTAAAGCTAGAATTTACAGTCAGAAGTTTAGTCTATGCAGACTGTTAAAGATTTTTGCAGGTGCAGCCCATGTTTAGCAGAAATTGGCCTACTAAGGATGGGCTTACCCTTCTTCTGATTTACAGTCTAGGGTGCACCATCTACAAGTGAGGGCAGGGGCAGTCCTTTCGTGAACCGTCCTCTGCAGAACAGGCCCAATGACCGCATCTTCAGCTGCCAGATTCCTCCTGTCTGGCAGCTCCTTTGGGAGGAAAGTTAGCACTTTTAAGCAAAACTGGCTTTTAGTCACCCAGGACAAATGATCTCAAAGAGGCTTATCTTCATGTTCCCAGGAAATGTGCTTTCTGGGTGTGAGACTGAATACAGCTTCCCAGATGGCTTTTACGGTCCAGGCTGACTGCAAGGACAGTCCTCCAAACTGCATATGAGGAAGCTACAATGGTATCTCAAAATGTATGGACACAACACTGCCACGATCTGGACACTGTCATTCAAATAATACCTTGCATTCAAAAGGAATTTTAATGTCACCTAAACAAGGGACTCTCTAGACCACCAGAGGCGGTAGTCAGATCTCATTTACATATCAACTTGAAGGAGATGTTAGCAGTCCAATTTGCATTGATGACTTCACCCCGGGACAAGTGTTGATTCAAACAGTAGCAGATGTTTTGAGCAGACAGATGGTGGATCCCCACGAGTGGAAGTTGGATCCCTATTTCGATCCTCAGTTGACAGTGATATGGGGACGCACAAAGATGTTTCATCCCACAGCTTGGAAAGTGGATGCTCTATCATATGCCTTTCCTCCTCTGCCTCTCCTTCCCAAGGTGCTCTTGAAGGTCAGACATCCATGATTCTAATAGCTCCAGATTGGCCTCGACAGCACTGGTACCGCCTTCAATTCCACACCTTCAATCATTTCCTCAATGTCAGGATTCAGTCCCTGCATCTAACAGCCTGGCATATTCTGTTCTAGAACCTCAACAAGTTTTGATGTTATTTTGGAGGCCAGAAGGCCTAGTACAAGGAAAGTTTATGCTGATAAATGGAGGAGATTTTTATTTGGAGCACAGCAAGGAGTTTTGATGTTTCCGGCCTAATTTGAGTGTTTCTCTTCAATATCTTACAGAATTATTAGACAAAGGTTTGTCTTTCTCCTCTGTAAAAGTTCATGCTGCAGCAATTTCTGCTAACTATGACTGTGACCCACCATTATTCTCTCATCCTTTGTTTAAACAATTCCCTGGGATCTCAATTTTGTGTTGGAACCTGCAGGTCTTGGAAGACTGCTTTTTGTTGGCCATTATGTCTGCTAGAAGGGTATCTGAATTACAGGCTCTAATGGCAGTTGAACCCTTCCTGATTTAACCCTACTTTTATGCCTAAAGTGGTTTCAAATGTGGCCCTGAACCAATCTATTCATTTGCCTACTTTTTATGCTGATCCCCAAAATAAATTGTTTGAGCAGGACTAAAAGTTTCAGACAGTCTCAACAGTTATTTGTTTCTTTTGCTTTGAGCTCTCAGGGAAACCTATTTCTAAACAAACTATTTCTAAGTGGATTGGTCATTGTATTGCCTTTGTTATTCTCATCATGGTAAGGAGATTCCGCTGGAATCAGACCTCATTCCACTAGGGCTACTGCCACTTCTACTGCTTTTTGAGGGAGTAGCTACCAAAGATATTTTGGAAGCAGCTACTTGGAGTTCAGTGCACACTTTTTCTAAACATTACCATCTCCCTCTTTATTCCAAGTCTAGGGCTGGGTTTGCCACTGCAGTCTTGCAGGGCTTATTAGCAGCCCCCAATGCTTTATGATTTGGCCAACCTCCCTTCACTTTTGCTTTGGGATTCTACCCACAGGTTATGACTGCAGTAATGTGAGATGAAGAACATAGTACAGTTTTGTACCTACCATAAATGTAGATGTTCGAAGATCCACATTGCTGCAGTCCAATTTACCCTCCCTCCTTCCCCTCTGTAGTTTGGAGTGTTTGTTTGTTTAGGTTGTAGATTTTGTTTGTACTTGGGTTTTGGAGGTTTTTTCTATTTTAGGCTGTGGCCTTCTTTTTGGGCCTTCTGACATCTGGGGCAAGAAAAGACTGAGGATATGACGTCGGTCATGCGCAGCCTAATACTTTGGTATTCGGGCCGACCGAGGACAGCGGACTACCCACAGGTTATGACTGCAGCAATGTGGATCTTCGAACATCTACATTTATGGTAGGTACAAAACTGTACTTTTCCTCTATTGCTCCCCCAAGTTTTTCTGGTGTCCCTGGATTTGAAAGATGCATACCTACACATTCCTATTCACCCTCCCATCAGGAAGTTTTTACATTTCTCTGTTTCTTCCTCACATTATCAGTTCTCTGTTTTGCCTTTTGGTCTTTCTCCAGCTCTGTGGGTCTTTACCAAATGTCTCGCTAAAGTGGTAGCCTTCTGTGGATTTCAGGCAATTTACATACTCCCTTATTTGGATGACCTTTTGATTTAGGGCCCCCTCTCAGCAATTCTTGTTTTGGGATCTTCAGTTTATACTTCTTTTCGCATTGTGGGGTTCACCTTAAATATCAAAAATTTCTGGGATGCAGGATTCAGACCATACCAATGAGGGTTTGTCTCCCACTCCACTCCACAAGGGCCTCTCTTTGATTGCTTGTTTTTGGTCTCTTCTCCCTCTTTCAGTCCTCCCTGCAAGAGAATTTCTGCAGTATCTGGGATACGTGGCATCCACTTTTCCTATGGTTCCCTTCACCAAACTCCATATGAGGAAATTTCAGTGATACCTGAAGATTGTTTAGCTTCAGCACTGCCATCCTGTCTATTTTCCGGTTCCTCTTTTGCCATGTCTCAAGCTAGAGCTCCACTGGTGGATTTGCCAGACTTCCTTGAATCCAGGTCTATCTTTTCATGTTCCTCTTGCCACTCAGGAGCTGTGCACAGATGCATCCGATCAAAGTTAGGGAGCTTCTTCAAACAACCTCAAGGTCCAGGGACTTTGACCTCGTCAACAACTGGCAGACCATAGCAACATCAAGGCCTTCATGCCTTCCATCCAATCTCTTTGTGGAAATCCTTCGAGGACCTTCAACACAGTGCCGTAGTCATGTGGTATATCAAAAAGGGGGGCACAAAGTCTTACCTTCTTTGTAGGCTGGCACTTCATGCTTGGTATTTTGCGGTTTGCCATCAATTTTCTTTTGGCAATTTACGTTTGCTCAGAGCACAGTCTTGTGACAGACACTTTGAGCAAGTCCAGGACAGATCCTCATGAGTGGATGCTTCACCAGGAGGTGTTCCTGGACATAGTACATTAGTGGGGTACTCCTCAAGTAGATCTTATGCCTCCTCTCTAAACAGACAAGTTTCCTAGTGTGGAAACTGGATGCTTTTGTGTTTTTCTTGGAAAGGGATGATGTGATGTTGTCAGTCTCACCTTTATTCTCACTGATGGGTTGGATCCGATCCATCAGATCCATCTCGGCCATTTTCCAAATTCGAGGTCTTCAACTAAGCTCATGGGCCTCATTTTGTACCCATAATGCAACCCCCTGGCTTCCCCAGATCTCATTTGCCATGCAGTGAAGACGTTGGATTGTACTGCTCTGGGCTAAATGTTCATTTTATGATCTAATTATTACTATTTTTCCTTAATCTTTCTCTGTTATCTTTTAAATAGGTAGTTTTTTTTAGCTAGCTTCTTTATTTCTTTACTCTAATAGGTTCATAGGTTCATAGATTAGTACTAAGCTAACTGCCCTTGCGAGCCATTTTTACCCTAGCCAATTATCCCTTGTGAGACTCAAACTTTGCACTGTCCAAGTAGTCCAAATTGACATCCCCTCCCTTTGAACCGTCTCATTCATCTTCTTTAAAATATTTGTCTTGGAAGACTGTGTTTTTAGTAGCTATTACATCAGCCAGACGTGTATCTGAGTTACAAGCCCTGTCTATTAAGCCACCTTATTTAGTCTTTCATAAAGACAGGGTTTCTTTACGTACCAGTCCTTCGCTTGTTCCCAAAGTTTGTTCTACTGCCACATTAAATCAGTCCATTGAGCTTCCAGTCTTTTTTTCCCAATCATTGCAATGCAGCTGAATATCATTTCCACCAGCTGGATGTTCATAGACAGCTACTTTTTTATTTGCAACGGACAAAAGAATTTCGGAAGTCAGACCAGTTATTCATTTCTTTTTCCGACTCCAGATTGGGCTTTTCTAAGGTGACATTGTCTAACTGGATTTCTAGTTGCATAGCCTTCATCTACAGTTCGGAAGGCAGACCTTTACCCCACAGGATCAAGGCTCACTCTACCAGGTCTCTGTCTACCTCTGCAGCCTTTCAAGACAGGGTACCACTTGATCATATCTGTGCAGCAGCTACGTGGGCTACCCCTCACACCTTTATTACTCATTATAAGTTGGATTTGGCTTCTAGGGGTAGAGCATCCTTTGGCTCCACGGTGCTCAGGAGTATTTTCCAATGAGCCACGCAAGAATGAGGCGCTAGGGACACTGTCCCATATGGATAAATGAAGGTGAGATTGGACTACCTAACATAAAGAAGTTTTGTACTCACCATAACGTTCCATGTTGGTAGTCCATCTCACCCTTCATTTTTACCAACCCGCCCTCCTGCCACCATCCTGGAAGATCTGGAGGTAATACTTTAAATTTCTTTGTTGGTGACCCTTTAGTATTGGTTTGTTGGTTAGGGTTTTTTTTTGTTTCTAGCGAGCAGCAAACAAGATCTGGGGATTGCACTGGTGCACCATGGGATACCTGCTTAGCCACGAGCCAACCAGAAGTCTTCGAGCTTGAAAATCGGCCAAGTCAGAGCCAAGGATCGGCTCCGAACCCATATGTAAAAATGAAGGGTGAAATGCACTACCAATATGGAACGTTATGGTGAGTACATAACTTCTTTTTTTTTTGTTATTCCTAGCATTGTCCTTTTAGGGTTCACCCCCCCATTGCCAGGAAAGCTCTGAATGGCTTGGTACCCAAACTTGTCTTTTAGTCAGCTCAGCTTAAGCTGCCTAGATAGATTGGGTGCATGGAAGGTGCTCTGGAGCTTTGGAAACCATCTGGCTGTTATACCCTTAGAGGGATATAACCCCATGTAGTTAAGGCTGCTTGTAGCAGTGATCATTTGAACATTTACTGTTACAGTAAGTTTAGTTATACAACTTTATTTTCTATCCAGTCTTTTACCCTTTTACTGTGTGTGTGTGTGTGTGTGTGTGTGTGTGTGTGTGTGTGTGTGTGTGTGTGTGTGTGTTTGTGTGTGTGTTGGTGCATATGCATGTGCATGACTGTGCATCTATGTGGCAGTCCAGAACTGGAGATTATATTTAACATAGACTGTTGTGAAGTTTAGGGTGAGGTTAGCAGCCAGAGAAGATTTGTACACTGAGGGATCCTAACTCCTGAGGTATCAATCTTGTCTGTTCCTGCAACAGGCCTCTTCCACCTAACAGTGATCAGAAGTATGGTTGTTTATTTATTTTTATTTTTATTTTATTTTATTTTTTTTACATTTGTTGACCGGACAAGTCTGGATACATGTCCATTTTCAGTAGAGGCCCGGGGAGATAAGCTCCTTGCAAAAAATAACAAAAACATTCTTACTTACAATTATGTTACAGGTTAACACATCATTATCATAGAGGTCTAAATACCTCACATTGCAAAATGCAGGTACAATACAAAATGCAGGTATAATATATACTATAGTCTGGGGAGATAAGGTCTGGGATAAGAAGAAATAAATACATTTATATTTACAAAGAACATTTCAAGTTAACATAGAAACTATCAAAGAGGGCAGAGTACTTCACAGTGCAAAAGGCAGGTACAGTGCAAATTACAGAGAGGGCAGAATACTTTGCAGGGCAGTAGGCAGGTACAGTGCAAATTACAGGTAGAATACAGAATGTAACAAAAAAATGGGGCATATTGTATAATTATATTAATAAAGAGTTGTCGCACTACGAGTAAGCTCAGAGGACGAAAAGAAGGGTTAGGTATAGGAAAAAGGTAATGTGGTAAGTAAGGAAAGTAGAACTAGTTATTGGGAAGTAATGGCTAGGCAGTGCCTGGTATGAGTAGAAAAATGATTAGTCAGGTTTAGTACAGGGGCATAATCAGTGTGTTCTCAGGAAAAGTTTCAGTCTGTTTTTGAAAAGTGATGTAGAGGAAACTGAGGAAAGTTCACTGGGGAGAAGGTTCCAGCATTTTCCAACAGTATTGGTGAAAAGAGAATCCCCAGCCCTGTTATTAGATTTAGAGGTATTTACAAGAAGTTTATGTGATGAGCACAAGGATTTCAGATTATTATAGGGAATGATGAGGGTAGATAGTATAGGAGTACTGGAAGGTTGGTAAAGAGTCTTATGGGCAGTGGTTAGTTGGTGGAATTTAAGCAGATTCTGAATTTGTGGCCATCCTAGCTGCTTAAGATTATAGCAGTGGTGGGTTCTAAATGGATTGCCAGTAGCAAACCTGGCGATGTTATTGTAGGAGATTTCCAGTTTCGTGAGGTTATTTTTAGATAAATTAGAGTATATATGGGTGAGGCATAGAGGAGTGTAGAGATTAGACTGGTATAAGCAGTAGTTGTTCTGGCTGTTGGTGAAAGGAAGGGTTTGCCCTGTAGAGAGCGCCTAGTTTTTTGTTAATGTTTTTTTATAGTATTGTTGATATGGATGTCAAAGTTAAGATTGTTGTCTATGGTGATACCAAGTAGTTTGGTAGTTGGGTCAGGTGATATGGAAGTACCATTAGTGGATGTAACTGAGAAATCTATTGAGGAGGACTTACGAGTAGGATTGAAAAGGAGGAATTTAGTTTTTTTGGGGTTCAAGAGAAGGCAATGTTGTGTAAACCATTGTTCTACTGTGTTAAGTACCTTTTGGGTAAGGGAGTGAAGTTTGGAAGTGGATGTGGCTGTGCATATAAGTGTAGAATTGTCTGCGTATTGAATGCATGTAGCTTGGGAGATTGCTAGATGAAGGTCATTGATAAATATGGAGAAAAGAAGAGGTCCTAATATGGACCCTTGAGGGACGCCAATGTTAACGGGCAGGTGAGTAGACAGAGTGTTGTGCTAAAGCACTGCCTGTTGTCTGCTATCTAAATAGGATTGGAACCATTTAATAGTGAGTGCATCTAGTGACAGGGATTTGAGGATATTTATAAGTATTTGGTGATTAACCATATCGAATGCCTTGGACAGATCAATAAATAATGCAGAGGAAAGCATATTGGAGTTAGGATTTTTGTTAATACAGTCAGTAAAGGAAAGGAGGGCAGTAGTAGTGCTGTGGGAAGGTCTGAAGCCATGTTGACAGCTGGAAAGTAAGTTATTTTGAATTAGGTGGTCTAGCAATTGCTTATGGATGAATTTTTCCATTAGTTTTGCCAAAGGTGAAAGTAGGGCTATGGGACAGTAGTTGGAGAATTCAGTAGAGTTTCCACCTTTATGAAGGGGGATAATTTGGGAGACTTTCCAGATGCTTGGGATGTGTCCTTCACTAATGGTTCTATTAATCAGAATGGAAATGGGATAGGCGATGGATTCGGCTGATTTCTGTAGGTATTCAGCAGGTATTTGGTCTGCTGAAGGAGAGCATGGTTTAAGTTTTTGGATAAGGGAAAGAATATATGTTGTAGGGACTAGTTGGAAGAGAAATGGAGGGGGTGGGGTTGTGTTAGAGGTAGGTAAAGTGAAGTTATTAGGTGATAGGTGACTGGCAAGTGTTTGAATGGCCTCAGTGAAAAAGGTATTGAAGGCATTGGCAGTATGCTTGGGATTCTCCTGGTCTGTGCCTTGTGGGTTAGGTGTAATGGATTGACCTGGGTGTAGTAGTTGGTTAATACTTGCCCAGAATTTTTGTGGGTTATTATGTTTAGTTTGCTGGAACTGTTAGTAGTAGTTTCTTTTATCAGACAGTATAGCTTTTTAGTGTCATTTCTCAGTTGTCTAAAGTTTTGACGGTCTGCAGAGTTTTTAGTCATTCGCCATTTGGCCCAGTATTTATTTCTGAGGTGGATTTTTTGTTTGGTTACTTTTGAAAGCCATGAGGCGGATTTAGTTTTAATTCTAATAGAGCGGTTTGGTGCATGCTCGTCTAGAATGGCTAGGATTTTGGAATTAAAGTATTTAACAGCTTCCTCCAATGGGAGGTGTTTTAAGGGAGACCAGTTGCATGCTCTTAGTTCACTTTGAAAAAGATCAGGGTTAAAGTTTTTCTTGGACCTAATATACCTGAAAGTGGCTGGAATGGAGACATTGGTCTTATGCCTGATGATGTAGGTAAGTGAGTGGTCACTAATATCATCAGGGGGGTTCCAGATTCATATATATGGGGATGGTTATTTATAAGAATCCAATCCAAGGTACTTTCTTTCTTATTAGGCTTGTTTATCCTGGTAGGGGAGGTAATGGTTTGAGAAAAACCAAATAGGTTAATGTGGGTGGGTAGGGTGGCTGCTGCAACAGCAATTACAATCTATGTTAAAATTGCCTAGGATTATGGTTTCTTGGGGCAGGTTTTGTGATAGCCAGCAGAGGATATCTTCTGTGGTGGCATTGTTATTGCCAGGAGGTAGATAGATACAGATAATATAGATGGATTTGAAAGTGTTGAGTTGAAGTTTGGAAATAAGAATTTCAGCAGTAGAATCTACAGGTGGTTTAAAGTCATATATGGTGATCTGTAGACCTGATTTAAATAGGATAGCAATTCCCCCACCCTTCTTTGCTACATGGTCAAACCTAAATATATTATATCCGGGTGGGGTGATTTCATTGTCTTTAGTTACAGGCTTTAACCAGGTTTCTGTTAAACAAAGAATGTCAAGAGTAGACTTCCAAGAGAGCATGGAGTTTTGAGACTTTATTATTAATGCTATGTATGTTGAGGTGTTTATAATGTAGTTATTGTTTAAAGGAAACAAATGCCAAGGCTCATGGACCTGAGAGTCAGTTGTGCTGGCTAACGGATGGGAACCACAAAGCCTTCTTTCTGATGTTTATAACATAGTTCAGCAATGCCCAGCACTGCACAGAGCTAATAGCAAATGATACCACATACTTAGACCCAGAGGACATAGCCAGTCTGCTAGCAGATAAATTTATCTCAAACTTCACCCCCACCCCCAACGTTGCTAGGTCACATAAAATGCATCTGCCCTCCATCTCTGAAGAACAAGTCCTGAAGGCATTATCCAATGTCAAGAACTCTGCTTGAATAAGGCCAGGTAACATACTGGTATGCCTGCTAGCTAGCCCAATGCAGGCCCTGTCAAATCCCCAACATAAATTATTCATATCAACCTCCAAACAGGCCACGTGTCAGATGAATTGAGAATAGCAACAGTCATTTTAGTGCACAAGGATGGGACATCAACCAACCCTGGAAATTATAGACCCGTAAGTCTGACAAGCCTCCTTTGTAAGGCTATGGAAAGGATCGTTATGGAATTACTAAACAAGGGTATAGTTTATCTACAACTTCTTGACGCATACCAGTTTTATTTTTGGGGGGGGGGTTGTTTTCTTCAAGGGCACACTTAACCTGGTCAACTTCTTTGTGAAGGTTGCTGAAGCAACGAACTAGAGAAAATTGGTATGCACTACATATTTAGATCTCACTAGGGCATTTGATACCATTCCACACTCTGGTGGGGTTAATAAAATCTTCCAGCTAAATGGCAAACCCTATGTAAGTAGGTGGGTAACAAACCAGTTTACAAATACAACTCAGATAATAAAGGTGGCAGGTCTATTTCACCAAAAAAAACTGTCACCAGAGGGTATACGCCAGGGCTCTGTCTTTCAGCAATGCCTTTTTTGCATTTACTTCTCAGAAGTAAAAGCCAGTGTTAAAGGCTTACAGCTTACCAAGTTTGCTGATGACTGTAAATTAGATGACATTATTAAGTCCGATTCATTACTGATCTGTTTTTATTCTTATTAGGAGTAATAGCTCTAATTAGGAGTAATAGCTCTAATTATCGACCATGAGATGGGTAAGGTCAGTCTATAAACAAATGGGATAGGTTATTTCGAGCACAAAAAAGGAACATGGCTAGACTTAAAATGGCCTGCAAGGGCAGCTAGCCTAGCACTTACGTATGAACTTTCCAGAGAAAACCAAGATCCTCCAAATGGGCCTTTCCCAAACAAACAGCTGACATCAAAACCATGGACTAAAACTAGATGCCAAAAAATGTATTATAGAATCCTTCAACGAGCATGATGTCGTGTGCAACTGTCACATTGATAACACACCCCTGAAAACTGGTCCAGTAGTTAGGCACCTGAGAACCTATGTAGACAGCAAACTGTCCTTTGATCATGATGTATCCAGTATTGTATGAAAATCCTTTTCATTGCACAACTAATTAGTAAGGGCATGGTGTCCAGGGATGTGACCATTCCACTGTATTTGGCACTTATTAGGCTGATCATTATGTCTAATTCCCACTTTGGCATGTACCTGTTCAGACACTTGACCCAACTTGAATGCCCACAGTGTTTTCTCACCAAGAAAGTCATGGTGGTAAATCATAAAAGCTACACTGATAGTCTCAAATCCATGTCATTATTCTTGATATCATACAGGCTGCTGAAGGGTGACCTCTACCTTGCATACAGAGCCTCAATAGATCCTCTTCTGTCAGACTTCCTGAACAGCCGCAAGTCCAATGGTGGCATAAACATCTGCTCAAGAGATCTTAATCTTTTCTGCGGCATAAGTAGAACATGTTGGAAGAGATATATATGCATTACAGTGAATTCCACCTCTTTAGAATCATCTGCCTCTCCACATAAAACAAAGTACTTTTCTTACTCTACTCAAATATAAATCTGGACAAATGGAATTTGTAAAACTGCAACCCATCCATGGTGTAGCACACTTGTCCCGTATGGAAAGGGGTAACATGTAAATAGTCTTCTTTTTTGGGTTATTTCAAAATTAATTCAAAAGAGCAAAAAACATCAAGAGAATGTGTGGCTAGACTTCTAAAGATACTCTAGAGTCAATAACCTAGTAAGAAACTATGAAATTATAAGTATTGATTGTCAATAACATGGTTGCTCTTTTCCAGCTGGAGGAATTGCTGGGGATGGAATGAGTGCCTGGAGTTAATCTGATGTTAGATTTGCTCTGCACGGTGTTAGTGGTAGCCTATGTACTGTTGTATAACTATATGACTCAGTTTTACACCTCAGAGGAAAAAACAACGGCATCCTTAACAGTTTGGTGCTGCTGAGGTCAACTGATCACTGGTTGGGACGATTCTAGCTGAAGTGGAACGCGTGGCTTTGAGTTTAATGTGAACATGCCAATGTGTGTTTGATTGAAATGTCACAACTTGCCATACTTTTTACATTTGTTCAATGTGAATATAAAAGTGCTACAGTTAGCTTTATGCTAAAGTTGACAGCTCTTCTTTCTAATCACCTTTCTAAACATTCTGGAAAATATTAAGATAGAACCAAACACCCTAATACTGGGTGATTTTAACTACCCTGCCATTAACTGGGAAAGCTACTCATGTACCAACACCTTTGCCCAACGGTTCTTGGAATTCATAAATTCCAACGCCCTGGATCAACTAATCCATAGTCCCACCAGGGGCTCCAATATCCTAGACCTGGTCATTACCAACATGGGCAATCGATGCTCCACACCTATGGTCACCCCCTCGTTAATCACGTCTGACCATAAGCTAATCACCCTTAACATCCACATCCCACCCCCCAGTAAGGAAACCTCCATAAAAAACTTCTCCAAAGCCAACTTCATGCTACTCAAGTCAGAAGTGACGAACTTCATGACACCCATGCAGACGGGAGCTGAAAGTTCAACTGCTGAATCCTACACTAAGGCACTGTAAGAGCACATCCACTCATGCGTAAATCGTGCCATCCCAAATAGAACCAAGATGCTCTCATCCAAAAAAAAGAAGCCAATCTGGTGGTCCCCTGCCATAAACAAACTTTACAACAAAAGGAAGAAACTGTTGCAGAAAAGAGGAAACTCCCAGGATGCAAAAAACTTCCTTACCAGCCTCAGTAAGAAACTGAGATCCCTCATAAAATCCTCCAAAGCTAGTTACGAAAATAAAATTGCCAAAGATTCCAAAGACAACCACAAGGCATTCTATAACTATGTCAAGAATCTAAATGGCAATGCTCAGATCTGCTCTGAGCTAAAACAGAATGGCATTAAATATACTGATCCCAAGGATATTGCCAATATCCTGGCAGATCGATTCAGTGCCAACTTCACCCCCCCCCTCACTCCCTAAATGGCCCATCTCAATACCAGAAGATTGCCAAATTCCGGTAATAACAGCCACACAGGTAAAAAACGCACTCACCAAAGCTAAGAATACAGCATCCATGGGACCAGATGACATCCCGGGCTGTGTACTACATGAACTACAATATGAACTGGCACATCACCTAAGTGTCATGTTTAATCATAGCCTCACCTCAGGTTTCGTGCCCACTGAGTGGCGCACAGCTACAGTTATCCCACTCCACAAGGGGGGATCCACCTTGGATCCCGGAAACTACAATCCCATCAGTCTGACAAGCCTTATCTGCAAGGCCATGGAGCATATTATCATGGAACTTATAAACAAAGACATTGGCAACCTTCAAACACTGGACCCCACCCAGTTTGGGTTCATGAAGGGCTGATCTTGTCTCCTGAACTTGATTGACTTCTTCGAATCAGTCTCCAGAGCCATGGACAAGGGTAAGGTGGTCCACACAGCCTATCTAGACCTTGCCAAGGCCTTTGACACCATCCCCCACTCTGGAATCATAGATAAACTTACTAAGCTGGGCTTTAATCCCTACGTCACCCAATGGGTTGCTAACTGGCTTACTGATAGAACCCACAGTGTAAAAGTAGCCAACTCCAAATCCAGCTCCAGACAAGTGACAAGTGAAGTACCTCAGGTTTCAGTCCTGGGACCACTCTTGTTTGGCATCTACTTCTCTGAAGTACAGGCCAACACTAAGGGACTCTGGATAACAAAGTTCGCAGATGACTGCAAACTGGGAACCATTATTGAATCCCCAAATGATGTGGATACTCTACAAAAGGGCCTTACAGAAACAGATGCTTGATGCCAGAGCCATGGGCTCAAGCTCAATGCCAAGAAATGTATAGTTATCCCCTTTGGGGAAAAAACATGTATCCGTGAATTACCATATAGGTGGCAGTACACTAAACACCGAAAATGTGATAAGAGACTTAGGGACACAGGTGGACAGCGGTCTCACCTTCGATAACCACATCGCCACAACAGTCAGGAAATCCTATGTGGCACACCTCATCACTAAGGGCTTTTCATCCAGAAAAAAGGAGGTCATTGTCCCATTGTATTCATCCCTCATTAGACCCATTATAGAATACAATGCCCCGTTTGGTATGTACCTCTCAAGACATCTGCAACAACTGGAAAGGCCACAGAAATACCTCACTAAAAGAATCACAGGCCTAAAGCAGATGCCCTACGCTGACCGCCTTAAAAAACTCCAGCTATACTCTGTCGCATATCGTCTACTCAGAGGCGATCTTTGCTTAACATACAAGGTCCTGTCAAACCCAGACCAGTTGGACATGCTACACTTAAAGAAATCCCAATCCCTTAGAGCCACACGCTCCAGGGAGCTAAACCTTGTCTTCACAATAAACAAAACATGCTGGAGGGATAGGTTCCTGACCCAGAGACTCCCCAGACTCTGGAATAGATTGCCCATACATGTCAAGCAGAGTGCCTCTTTGGTCCTCTTCAAAAGGAACCTTGACGATTGGATGGGAGAAAGGAAATTCATCCCGGGGATCACGTCAGTCGCCCTGCTAGACAGGGGTCCAGGGAAGTAAATAGTGTGGGAAGAAATAGCCAGGGAATTGTTATGGCTAGGCTTGTATAGGCCCTAGGGCTGATAGCCTAGTACCAACCTATGAACCTATGAATCATGAAGCTTGACTCTACTGATTCAAGAGGCTCATGCATGCTTTGGCATATGATCATCTGTGTTGCAACAGAAACTTGATATCTGTCCATCCTGTGCATAAGGTTATTCTAAATCTTAATCCTCAGTTTTTAATAGGTCCTTTTAAGTGATACTGTGAATTAACTGTGTTTGCTGTAACTGCATTGTTATTTGTAAAATGGTGAGTGACTGACTACCTTATTCTTTGTTTTTTTTTCTTTGTAGTTGGTTATTGCAGCTTTGAAGTACCACAGATATGAAAAGAATATTCAGGTAACAGGAAGTGCAGCACTTTTCTATTTGACTAATGCAGACTATCGGTCAAAGCAGAACATGAAGGTGCGGCGTCAGGTGATCCAAGTGGTACTGAATGGCATGGAGTCATATCAGGATGTAACGGTAAGAAGTTGGCCACAACCTTCAGAATTTCACAGTAGATATAGGAGTTCATACCATTGCACATATGAATTGACACAAAAAATTGCGTGTTAATTGGGGTTTTTTTAAGCACCTTTATGAAATTGTTATTTAAGACACAGGCAAACATACATTAACAGAAAAGAAAACAAACCATATTAACATTTTTCCATGTACATATATTATACATCTTTTTTATAATTATCATTATCCCAACATTATATAAATTGCTGAATTCCTTCCGCTCCTTAAACCTCACTCCTCTTCCTCTTGAACATTATTCTGCATGTATTGTTCACACAATTTCCACTTATTTCTGTGTAATTTTCTCCTTTCCTTTTCTAAAGCTCTCCCATCCACTTCATTTATCTCATTTATAATATTCAGTACTTCATATACAGTTAGTTTAGACTGATTTCTATTTTCAAGTAATTGCTTTTTTGGCAGCCAACAGAATTAAACTTTATAAGGCCTTACTTTGTCTAGGGAATTCAGGTCCTGTGTCCTAGCTCAAAAAAATCTTATCCTTAGTTAGCTACTGTAAACTGTAGGGAATTTTTAAAATCTGCCAACTCATTGCACTCTTAAAACATGTTCCTAATTACCTCTTTCTTTCTCATCACACCTCCAGCATTTGCTATCTTCCTGAGGAAAACTTCTATGAAGTGGTGCTTTGGGTTAAAAAAACGTGTATGCAAACACTTCCAAGCAAAGATACCAAAGCTTCTGTATTCTTTTGCTTACTTGAGAGGCTTACATATGCCCTCCCATTGTTCTCTTGCCTGCATGGTTTCTCCTATTCCAATGATGGCAAGACATTCCAGGCTTTCCTCTCCTGTTCACCAAATTTTATTTTCATCTCAGAAGGCCTCCACTAGAAAGATTATAAAAGTAAATAAAAAAGATTTTCTTTTTTGGGCTCAGCAGAGAGAGTCGGATCCCATCACCGCTCCAGTCCCTGCAGTTTTAGAAAGTCTTGCATCTATTTTTCAAGATGGGGTGAGTTTCTCCACCATCAAAGTTCAGCTGGCAGCCATCTGTAACTTCAGCATCAGAGATCATGCTTTCAACTTAGCTTCATCCAAGTTATGTAAAGCATTTTCTTAAAGGTGTCTTTTTACCTAGAACCCGGTAAATGATCCTGCTGCACCTGGGATCTTACTCTTGTATTACAATGTTTAGTACAATCACCCTTTGAGCCCTCTGCTAAAGCAGATCTCAATTTTCTTTCTTGTAGCTATAACTTCTGTGAGGCGAGTCACTGAACTCAAGCTCTCTCTTCAAAACTGCCTCCTTGATTTTCCATAAAGATAGGGTTACCTTCTGTAGTAATCCTTCCACTTTACCCAAAGTTGCTTCAGAAACAAACATCAATCAAGTAATCAAATTTCCAGTTTTCTCTCCTAATTTTAACAGTAAAGGATATTATATGTTTCACCTTTTAGATGTACTTAGGCAACTTCATTTCTATCTGCATAGGACAAAAGAAATTAGAAAAAATGACCAGGGTCCAGATTCTGTAAATCCTACACTAAATGTACACTGTTCTGAGTGAACAGACAACACAGACATAATGCACACCTTATTTCTCCTAATTTTAGTTTTTCTACTGATATTCTTGGATCTTTAAATATTGATAGGGATTCATACAGGTTACCACAAAGTGTAGACTACATATACACTTAATGCAATCTTTCTGCGTTACTAGATAGCACAAAAAGTGTGAGAACAATTTTATTGAATACATATCATGTACACTTGGTGTGCACTTAGTGTAGGCTTTATTGAATCCGGCCCCAGTTGTTTGTTTCATTTGCCAAGGACAAATTGGATAAACTAGTTTCAAAAACTACAATAGCCGAATGGATCACAAATTGTATTTCTCAAAGTTTATTCTTTGAGAGGTTTGACCTTGCCAAGACAACCAAAAACACATTCAGCTAGGTCAGTATCTACGTCAGCTGCCTTTTGGGACAGAGCATGTATTGATGATATTTGTGCAGTTGCCTCTTGGTCTAATGCTAATACCTTTATTGCTTATTACATGTTGGATATCATCTCCAGAAACAGGGCTGAATTTGGTTCTGCGGTTCTCTGGAACAGCCTTCCATGATGGCCACCCAAGGTTAGTGTAGCTGGGGACTCTGTCCCATTCGTTGAAGAAAGAATGAAAATGACAACATCACATATAAAAGTTTGTACCCACCATAACTATGCATCTGTGTTGTCCATTTTAATTCTTCCTCAACTCTTCCCCCACCTTCCTGCTATCCATGTCTTTGGGACTGACCCAATGAAGTTTTTTGTTAGGAACTGCAGTTCCTGTTTGAGCCCTTGTTCTGTTACTATTTTTTTTCTGCAGTATTGTGATAATTTTTTATAATGTTTTATATTTAAGATATATTATAGTAGCAGCAAGCTCGAGCTGAGGCAATACAGTGGTTAGGGTCATTAGGGATAAAGTGAGGACATCGAGAGTCGGATCCTAGAATGTAGACATAGTGGCTGAGATGGATCTGTGGGTCAGATACAAGACCCATTTGTTGAGGAAGAATGAAACTGGATAACACAGATCCATATTTATGGTGAGTACATTATTTTTATTTATTTACTTCACTGGTTGCCAGAAGATTAGCTTATATCCTCCTTTCACCGAGCAGAACCACCCATGACAACTTAATGAGAGGATGCTTGTGGATTGAAGATACGAACAACTACAAATAAATGCATTTTGTTGCAAGCTTGAATGCTAAAATGGCATTTGACAGGGTTTATTGGCAGAATTTATTTGAAGTACCAGTTACCAAGAGTGATTGGCTTTCCTGAGAGGTGGGTTCATTTAATAAAATCTTGTAATGTCGTAGCACAAATAAAGATAGGAAACTGACTTTCCAAAAATTTTCATTTGAGGCCATAGACAAGGGTGTCTCCTTTCCTATTGTTTATTCACCATTTATCTTGAAACCTTGACAAATTAGTAAAGTATTGTAAGCTACAACACTTATTCACAAGTTAGAACTGTACACAGATGACTTGCTTCTTTGTCTTACAGATTGTGAAAGGGATTTGGAAGTAAAATCCCAAGAACTTTAATGATCTGGTAAAAGCACTGGATATAGGATAAACACAAAAGACTATAGCCATAAAGATTAGCTATTCACCTAGTGATAGCTTGTATAAAGAGCACCCCCTTTTTGTGTGATTAGAATTAACAACTTTACTTCCGACTGAAGTTAACACTGGGGAGTATTATAAGTAAAATGAAAGATCTATATGAGAAGTGAAAGAATATTTATCTAGATAGGGCGCAGACAATTCAAACAGTTCAGTGGTTCATCCTGCCTGTAGTTTTATATGTTTCAGGGTTATTCCTCTCTCCTTTCAATGAGCTAGTCATCTGAGAAAAAGCACTACAGAATTTGTATGGATTGAACAAAAACATTGCATAGCATCCAGCATTATAACTTTGCCAACAGAAGCAGAAGGATTTGCAATCCTGACTTTGAGGCATATTGCAATATACCAAGGCTTAAAATATTATAAGGGGTATTGGACCCAAACCACTACTCTAGGTGGAAAGCCATCCTAATACAAAAGTTGGGAGGAGATTGGAGGGATGTATACTTTTTAAAGGGCAGAAGGTTCAACAGGAAAAAGAGCAGAGGGACATTGGTGGAGGAACTAATAAAGTTGAACTTATTGGAAGAGACAAATGCACCAAGTTGATTTAATGAGAAGACTGCAGAAGTGTTACAGAAACAGCAGTTGCACTCAGCAAAAATTTCCATAAGTCTGAAGTTTTGTAGAGAATTAATTTACTGGGATCAGTTCATAGAAAGTACAAGACAACTGCACCATGTGGTCATTTACACCTTGCAAATACCAGCCCTTAGACATTTCCTCCTATTTCAAGGAAAACTAAGCCAGTCATGCCAGGGGTGAGTTTGTAAATACCCATATAGTTGTCTAACTCATTTTTAAAGGAAGATAGCATATCCCACTGCTTGATCTGGAGTGGAAGTTTGTTCCAGAGAAGAGGTAGCCATTGAATGATAAATATGTCTTTCCACTGCAATTTGATTATTTGCTGAATTAGGTTTAGATCTCTGGTCCTAGTGTTCAGTGGACTGTTTGTCTTGTGGAAGTATAGGAGGTCTTTCACTGTCATATTGCTAATGGACTGAAAAGCAAGGCATAGATCATGCCTGAGGAGTTTATAGAACACTGAATATAGGGGCAGAACCTCCAGCTTTTCTTTGTAGTTCGGGTCTTTTGCACGTGATCTTTTTTGTTGGGAATCTCTGGGCTCTTTCCAACAGTCTGATTTGTGTAGTATGACACTTCCCAAATGGAACATTGTATTCTATGATAGGCCTAATCATTGCTAAATATAAAGGGGTAAGGACTTCTTTAGATCTAGAAGAAAGACCCCTTTGTGATCAGCTGGGTCAGATAGAAAATTTTCCTAACCACTTTTGCAACATGATGGTCAAAGGAGAAGGAATTATCTACACTTGTTCCAAGAATTATCTATACTTGTTCCAAGGTTTTGCACAACATCTTCACTTAGGAGTGTGGTGATGTTCATCGTGTTTCACTGTTGCAGTCATTACTCTTTGGTTATCCTGCTGGCAGGCTACCCGCAATCTGCTTGAATTCCAAAGTCCTGGTCCGGCGTCGGTTGCTGTCGCCTCTTCCCTGACGTCAGTACGCCAGGGGTATAAAAGATGCAGCCGATGCCATTTTCTTCAGTCTTTCTTGGCACGCGGTGCCCGAAGCAAAATCAGTTCACAAGTGCCGGTCGGCCGACTCCTGCGATTTTTGAAATCGAATTTCAGATCCGAAGTCTTCATTAAAGCTAAGTACCCTGTTGGGGAAACTTTTTTCTTGCTCCAGACCGATGTCAGAAAAAGTTAACAATTGTTTTTCTTGTGGGAAGCAAATACCTCATAAGGATTTTCACTCTTACTGTATTCCTTGCCTAAGCCCTGACCACGACGTTGCTTGTTGTCGGTTTTGTGCTAGATTTAACCAACGCACTATAAAGCATCGGTACGATTTTGCCTTTCATTACTTCAGCCGAAGATTCAATTATACTATGCCGTCGGAGCAACCGACGACCGGAATTTCAAAAAAAATGCAAGGATAAAGACAAGGACAGGCATCCGAGGTCCAAAACCGACGATGAGGCTTCCGCTAAGCTAGTCGTAATTTTGCCGGTTCTCAGTGAGGCGCTTTCGCAGCCCCTGACGCCCGCTACCTCAGAGCCACAGGTCGCTTCCGACTCCCATGTGGAGCCAACTGGGCCTCTGGAAACTCAAGGTATTGGATCCTCGGAAACTATTCCCTCAGATGGGTCTGGAGCCGCTGTGCAGGCATCGGCTTCTGAGGGTGTTTTCAGACCAACTCAGTTATATGTAAAGCCATCTTCAGCTTCCAAGCCAAAGACTAAAGCAGCTCTAAAGACAAAGAAACATGTACAGCATTCTCCAGGACAGGCTTCCATGCCTAAAAAACAAATGCTCAAAATGACCAAAGACCTTATTACTTTGATCAGGGGTTCCCATCCCCCTCCTGATAAGAGGCCTAGGCAAGAGACAGAATATGAATCTTCAGATCAGGTTTCCATTTCCTATGATTCCTCCTCTGATCAAGAATACTCTCTTCCTCCCTATGAGGATTCTGATGCTGAAGAATCTATTCCTTCAGCTTCTCCTCCAGAAGATTTCTCCTTTGGGGAAACCCTGCATACCATGAGGGAGCACTTTCATTGGGAGGGCCAGGATTACTCAGAATCTAAGAAAAGGCTCAGAGATTTTCTTTTACTTCCTCAGCACAGCCCCCTTGCTATTCCCCCTGTTCTGGACATTGTAGATGATGTTTTTTCAGAGTCCGGCCTGTCTCCAGACTCTATACCCCCTTCACCGGTAAAGCCAGACAGATACTACAGGGTCCCAGATTCCCATAAATTTCTTTATAAAAACCCTGCTACTGACCCATAAACCATATCTCAGGGTCCTAAGGGAGTCAAAGCTTCCACTGCTAAAAACCCTGTCCCCTCTGATAGGGATTCAAGGGCACTGGACAGATGGGGGAAAAAAGTTTACACTTCGGCTACTTTGGCTGTAAGGGCCTTAAATTGTCAATTTCATATGCTTAAATATCAGCAATACCTAATGTCACTATTAAAACAGAAAATGTTGACTAACTCTGAATGTCCTGAAAACAAGGAAATGCAGGATTTATTGCATGCAGCTGAACAAGTGGGAAAACATACTTTGCAATGTGGTTTTGATTCTTTGGAGGCCTCTTGTAGGGCTGCTGTAACAGGTTCTGTGATTAGGAGGCATACTTGGTTAAAGGAACAGAATCTGCCTGATCATGTTAAAGCAAAATTATTAGATGCTCCATTACAGCATGATACTTTGTTTGGTGTTAAGGCAGAAGAGGTGTTGAAGAAAATGGAGGATAAAGCTAAATCTATGCAGACAGTTAAGGATTTCTTACAGGTACAGCCACCTAGATTTAGCAGGAACTGGCCTTCAAAAAATTGGTCCTTTCCAGTGTCAGACAGACCACAAAGAGGCAGATACAGACACCCTAGAGGCAGATCCCAGCCCCAAGGCTCATACAGGCCTAAGCAATGGGGTGCTTCTACCTCCAAAAGCAGAGAAGACAAATCTCAACCTTATAGGAAACAGTCCCAATGACTTTCCTCTACCAGTACCAAGCACTTACCTTTTACAAACTCCCTTAGGGGGAAAACTGGCACTTTTTTCACAAAACTGGCACATGATCACCCAGGACAAATGGGTCTTGAATATAGTGTCTCAGGGCTACAGGTTCCAATTTCACACCCTGCCAAAGGCAAGAGGCATGCCAGACCTGCCACACAATCAGTAGACAGAGGCACAAAAGCAAATTTCATCCCTCATAGACATAGGGGCCATTCAGCGAGTACCACTACAGGAGCAGGGACAAGGATTTTACTCACGACTTTTCTTGGTACCCAGAAAGGGCAAAGCCTGGAGACCAATACTAGACCTGTCTATTCTAAACACTTTTCTGGACGTTCCAAAATTCAAAATGTTGACTCTGCAGCAGCTTCTGCCCATGCTGGACAAGAAGGCTTGGCTCGTAACTTTGGACCTAAAAGAGGCATACCTGCATGTCCCAATCAGACAATCTTGCAGAAGATACCGTAGATTCATAGCTGGATCAATGCACTACCAATTCTCTGCACTGCCCTTTGGCTTCTCTACTGAGCCCAGGGTCTTCACAAAATGCCTGGCACCAGTAATTGCTTTTTGCAGACAAAGAGGAATTCAAATATATCCCTACTGGGACGACTGCCTCATTCAAGCAGAGAACAAGGACATTTTACTAAAACATCTGGCGTTTGTCAAAAGATTACTAATTTGCTTAGGGTACACAGTAAACGAAAAGAAATCAAAGCTAGTACCCTCTCAAGAGATAATATTCCTGGGTGCAAGCTTAAATACAACTGTCCAGATGGCTTATCTCACGCCAGACAAACAAAGGCAACTGACATCTTACTTTGAAATGTTGGCAACAAAAACCCAGTTATCTGCAAGAAAAATTCTGCAGGCTTTGGGCTTCATGGCATCCTGCATTCTGTTAATTCCATATGTAAGACTGCATATGAGGAAACTACAATGGTATCTAAAAAGTGTTTGGACTCAACATTGCCACAGCCTGGAAAAATCAATTACCCTCATTCCCTGCCTGCAACAGGAGTTTCGATGGTGGGCTCAGGCCTGTCACCACAACAAGGGACAGCCTTTCACTTTGCCCACTGACAGGCAGACAGTAAAAACAGATGCATCAGATTATGCCTGGGGGGCCCACATGGCAGGAAAATGTATTCAGGGCACATGGCCCACAAGCCAAATGCATCTTCATATCAATCTAAAAGAAATGCTGGCTGTACAAAATGCACTGACAGCTTTCAAGGATCTCCTTCATCCAGGACAACTGCTGATAAAGACTGACAATACTACAGTCATGTGGTACATAAACAAGCAGGGAGGCACACATTCCTACCCCCTTTGCAGACAAGCCATGATTTTATGGAACACAGCACTGACTTATCAAGTACATCTGCAAGTTCAGTTCCTGCCAGGAAAGATAAATACTCTGGCAGACGAACTAAGCAGAAACCTCATGGATCCTCACGAGTGGAAACTAGATCCACAAATCTTCAGCATGATAACAAGGAAATGGGGACGCCCAAACATAGATCTATTTGCCTCCCCTCACAACTGCCAACTACAGAGATTCTGCACAAGGACTTATCACAAGCTAGCATGGAAAGTGGATGCTCCATCATTCAGCTGGGAAAACCTTACAGTATATGCCTTTCCTCCACTACCTCTCCTCCCCAAGATACTCCTAAAGGTCAGACAAGAGAAGCCAAAAATGATCCTGATTGCCCCAGACTGGCCACGCCAGTACTGGTACCCAGTCCTAAAGAGCTTGTCTCAAGGCCCAGCCTGGACATTGCCTCAAATTAATCATTTACTGACCCAACAGAACAATCAGATACTGCACAGCCAACTCAAAACCCTAAATCTGGCTGCATGGCGGATAATGTAACCATTCAGAACACACCTCTCTCCAAAGCAGTTATGGATGTTATTCTGGAGGCCAGGAGGCCCAGCACCAGAAAATCATATGCAGAAAAGTGGAAGAGAGTCTGTGCTTGGAACCAGGCACAAGGAATTGACATACTTGTACCAAATATTCCTCAGATTTTACAATACTTAACTGAGATGTTGGACAAAGGCCTATCCTTTTCATCGATTAAAATTCATACCTCTGTCATTTCAGCTCATTACAATACAGACCCACCTATTTTTTCACATCCACTACTAATGCTGTACCTCAGAGGGGCCAAAAACATAAGACCCCCAAGAAGAGCACCAATACCTGCATGGGACCTCAATTTTGTCTTGGAAAAACTCACACTGCCTCCTTTTGAGCCAGCTAATATAGCTGAGATAAAATTCTTATCACGGAAAACAGCTCTGCTCTTAGCAATAACTTCAGCAAGAAGAGTCTCAGAATTACAGGCACTAATGGCGGTTGATCCTTTTATAATTTTCCATCCGGACAGGGTTTCTCTGAGGACAAACCCAACATTTATGCCTAAGGTAGTGTCCAGTGTGGCTCTTAATCAAACAATTCATTTGCCTACCTTTTATCCGAACCCACAGAATAAGGGGGAAAGACTTCTATATTATTTGGATATACACAGACAGCTATGCTTCTACTGGGACAAAACTAAAGCTTTCAGAAAATCTGAGCAACTCTTAGTGGCATATGCTGCAGGATCTCAAGGAAAAGCAATCTCAAAGCAGACAGTTTCCAAATGGATAGCCCACTGCATTCATTTCTGCTATTCTCAACATGGCAAATCAGTGCCTAAGGGCATCAGGCCACACTCAACCAGAGCAACAGCTACTTCAGCAACCTTCCTCAGAGGAGTACCAACTAAGGACATTTTGGAGGCTGCAACTTGGACTTCAGTGCACACTTTTACAAAGCACTACCACTTGCCTCTTTACTCTAAATCCAGAGCAGGCTTCGCCACTGCAGTTTTGCAGGGCCTCATAGCCACTCCTAATTCTATTTAGGCCCAGCCACCCAACCTCAGCTTTGGGATTCAACCCAAGAGTAATGACTGCAACAGTGAAACACGATGAACATAGTACAGGTGTGTACCTACCATAAATGTAGATGTTCGAGTGTATTCACTGTTGCAGTCCAGGTTACCCACCCACCATCCCCCTTTCCTTTGCTGGGCCTTATCTGTACTTCTCTATTCTGTACAAACTATGTAATGTATTTGCTTATAGATGAAGGTAGAGTTTTACTTTACTGCATGCATGTTTATTGGCATAAATTAGCCTACCCTTTTGGGGGCACCTGACATCTGGGGCAAGAAAAACTGAAGAAAAATGGCGTCGGCTGCATCTTTTATACCCCTGGCACACTGACATCAGGGAAGAGGTGACAGCAACCGACAGCAGACCAGGACTTTGGAATTCAGGCCGACTGCGGGTAGCCTGCCAGCAGGATAACCCAAGAGTAATGACAACAGTGAATACACTCGAACATCTACATTTATGGTAGGTACACAACTGTACTTTGTTTATAGTGTAAGCTGGGTTGAGAGATTGCTTACCAAATGCAACTATATACTGCACTTTTTTCACATTTAATTTTGGCCTATTTTCTGTGCATCGGTTATTAACATGTGTAAGTACAGGTTGTAGCTCACGTCAGAATGGGATTTAAGAATGGAACCCATTTTACAATCATCTGCATACTTGGTTAACCAAATATCCCTGTTTTTGATTTGGAGATCAGAGCAGTATATGTTGAATAGCAGAGGTCCTAGTACAGATCCCTGAGGGACTCCTCTGATCATGTTAATGCTGTCTAAGGACTTATCTTCTACCCTCACTGCGTGGGTTATCCCTGGGACATATTGCTATCTATTTAACTACATAGGGATCATTATGGAGCATATTTAAGTTTTTAATTATGTTAACATATGGTATAGTATCAAATGCTTTAGCAGTGTCAAGATATACTGTATGAACACCATGACCACTGTCCATGGCTTGTGTTTTTCTCTCAAAATAGTTAATATATTCATGAGACAGAATCTGTCCTTAGCAAAGCAAACTGCTGAAGTTCAAGTCTTGTAAGATTTCTGATATTGTAGTTTATCATGCCTGTTATGAACCATTCCATTGCCTTGCAGATAAGCTGAACAGACTAATGAGTCTGTAGTTTATAGGGGCCATCCTTATAAAGTGGCATCACTACTGCTGTGTGCCATACCTTGGGGCCAAGGCCATTGGTTACGTTCTGGTTGAATAGTTGTAGGAGGTGAACCATCAGTGGATATTTAGTGCAGTTAAGCAGCCAGCTGAGTATGTTAACAGGTCCTATGAAGGATGTTTTTTTGTTTTGAAAAGTACATGTAACCAGTATTCTTTTGTGATGATTGGGAGTTTGACATCCTCAGGAATATGTGGGTTTTATATAGTTGTATTAGGGGTGAAATTTTCACTGAATTTGTTAGGTAAAATATTTACACTATCTACTAGATCTGAGTAGGTAATGCTATGTTGAATAGTTTAGAGTAACTTTGGGTTGTCTTTCATAATTTTCTACATAAGTAAAGAAGGATATGCAGTTATTCTTAGCTGCCAGTATAGTCTAAATTCATGAAACGCTTTCATTTTCCTAATGGTAGTTTTTAGTGCCTTTGTTAATTTTTTATGTTGACCTTTATTTGTGGGTCTTTAGTTTTGCTGGATATTATAAGAAGCATTTCTTCTTTAATTGTGTTGTTTATTTATGCATGTGGACCATCAGGCTGCTTTGCTGTTAAACTTTCTATTTTGCTATATTCTGGTAGGTACTATCCAGTAAATACATTTATGTGTAATTTATTCCCATAACTACTAGTAGTGTGAACATTTTGGGGATTACAGTTATACTTGGATTATGAGACTTCATTGTAGAATTGTAGGGGGTTAATACATTTCAAGTCGTTTAATACTATAATGTTTACATCTAATGGTTTGGGGATGTTGAAGGAAAAGATTACCAGATTGTGGTTAAGACTTAACTGGGGAATAGTGTACAAGTGGGATAGTGTGCACATAGATGGTATATTTGCAGGGACCAGATCAAGAATATTTTATCCTCTAGCAGATTCTTTGATTATTTAGCCCAGGAAGTACTTGTTTATGAAGTCAAGGAATTTTTAGTCATTACCTACATTTTGAGCTGCAGTTATCCCAGTTAATTGATGGGTGGATTCACAGGAATTCCATTACCATGGAAGAGTTTGACATTCGTCCAGTATGTTTAGGAGTCAAACATGGTTTTTGGGAGACATGAAAGGGTAACATGCTGTGATCTGATAGTTGGCTTTATTTAGTGTGATTTGTATCTCAGTAAGTTCAGTTTGTGGGTCTGTTGGGATCTGCCTTGAGGTAGGTGATCTTTAACAAATGTGGATAGTCCAACACAGTTCCTATTGGGTTTAAAGGAATTGTAATTACAAAGCCCTGGTATAGAGGCAGTGCTTTCTACACTTTTAAATCAAGTTTCAGTAATAATACACACATTAATGTATTCCAGGTGCAGGAGGGCCTCAAGATCTGTCAGTTTGTTCATTATACTGTTACCACTGAGCAGGGCTACTTTGATATTTTCAGGTTTTTGATTTGTTTTGTTTTTTAGGGTGAGAGATCCATTAATAGGGCTCTCCCTAAAAGAAGACACTTCAGGGCAGTAAGGGCTTTAACTAGTATGTGCTAGCCTTGGAGTGAGAAGTGCAAGATGTAATTTGTGAAATAAGTAGGGCTGTACAGCAGCTTATCCCTGGCTGACACATATGGGTCCATGTTTAACCATCGATTAACATTTGCATCGAACATTCATTCAGTGAACATTCATTTCACAGACAATGGGGAAATTAACTCGTTGGCCAGCACTTCCCCAGCTGCCCTTTTCCCCATTGTAGTGCAGTCTCGGAGTTGGTATATATAGTTGGGGGAGTGTGGGGGCAAGCCCTACACCTGGGTAGGTTTGAAATTCTGCTTTGTTTGAGATAGGAAAGTGTTGGCTAAGTAGTTACTTTCCCTGTTGAAAAAATGTACATTTGATGGATTGGGTTCGGTGTTTAGCCATTCAATGCAAATTTTATTCGATGGTTATACATACACTCTGACTCATACTGGATCCCCCCCTCGAATGATACCATTTATTCAGTCAGTTGTTAAAACCAATTGTCTTTTCTTTGCATCATGGCATCATTCTTTTGAGAGGGAAAGATTCTACTTAATACCGGGATCTTTCCTACATTTGTAACATGCTCAGAAATATCTCTCAGCATATCCCCCAGAGTTTTGAGTATCAAGTAATTTATACCCACTTGAACCCACCACCACATTGTAGTCACAGTTGTTTGGCTTGAGGGCCATTGCAATGATGTTCATCATGTTATACTGCTGCAGTCATCACACTTGGGTTATCCTGCCGTCAGGCGGTCCTGCAGTCGGCCGAATCCCAAAGTCTTGGTCCGGCGTCGGTTGTCGTCGCTTCTTCCCTGATGTCAATGCGACAGGGGTATAAAAGAGGCAGCCGACGCCATTTTCTTCAGTCTTTCTTGCTGCGCGGTGCCCGAAGCAGAAGCAGTTCGCAAGTGCCGGTCGGCTAGCTCCTGAGATTTTCGAATCGAATTTCAGCCCGAAGTCTTCTCTAAAGCTAAGTACCCTGTTGGGGAATCTTTTCTTGCCTCAGACCGATGTCAGACAAAGTTAATAATTGCATTTCTTGTGGGAAACAAATACCTCATAAGGATTTTCATTCTTATTGTATTCCTTGCCTAGGCCCAGACCACGACGTCTCTGGTTGTCGGTTTTGTGCTAGGTTCAACAAATGTACAATCGAGCGTCGGGCAGATTTCGCCCGACATTATTTTGGCAGAAAATTTAACTATAGCATGTTGTCGGAGCAACCGACATCAGCAATGACCAAAAAAACGCAAGGATAAGGGCAGGCAACCAAAGCCAAGACCAGATACCGAGGCCTCAGCAAGGCCTGCCGCCGGTTCTCCGGTTTTCAGCGAGGCGCCTACGCAGCCCCTGACTACCGCTGATTTAGAAATTCTGACGGCCTCCCAGACCGAATCAGCTGGGCCTCAGGAGCCGGTTCCATCTCACCCCTCGGACGCCAACCCTGACGGTGATCCGGAGATTTTGGACAGGCCTTCGGTTTCTGAAGGTGTCTTCAAACTGACAGCTATTTCTATTAAGTCTTATGCTAAACTGAAAGCCCCCTTAAAAGTTAGGAAACCGGGTCCACAGACACCCCCTCAGGCCCCTATGCCTAAAAAACAGATGCTTAAGATGGCTGAGGATTTAATTACCCTTATCAGGGGTTCCCAACCCCCTCCTGACAAAAGGCCTAGACTGGAGGAAGATTATCCTTCCTCTGACCAAGCATCCATTTCCTCAGCTAACTCTGAGGACCAGGATTATTCCTTCCCTCCTTATGAAGACTCAGATGCTGAAGAGTCCATTCCCTCTGTCTCCCCCCCTGAAGACTACTCTTTTGGGGAAACCTTACACACTATGAGGGAACACTTCCACTGGGAAGGCCAATATTACTCTGACTCTAGGAAAAGACTCCGTGAGTTTCTTCTTCTTCCACAGCATAGACCCCTTGCAATTCCTCCAGTTTTAGACTTTTTGGATGATGTCTACTCCGAATCTAGTCAAAACCCAGACTCCTTACCTCCTGCACCAGCTAAACCAGCAGATACTACTGAGTTCCTGATTCTCATAAGTTTCTATATAAAAGCCCTGTTGCAGACCCCAAAACCATTTCCCAGGGTCCCAAAGGGGTTAAGGACTCTACTGCTAAGAATCCACTACCTTCTGAAAGAGATTCCAGAGCATTAGAAAGATGGGGGAAGAGGGGCCTTAAACTGCCAATTTCACATGCTAAAATACCAGCAGTACTTGATTACACAGTTAAAGCAGAAAATGATCCCTCAGACAGATCTACCTGATTTCAAAGAGATGCAGGATTTGCTGCATGCAGCAGAACAGGTGGGAAAGCATACCTTACAGTGTGGTTTTGATTCATTGGAAGCCTCATGTAGAGCAGCTGTCACAGGATCTGTAAGACATGCTTGGCTAAAAGAGCAAGCCTTACCAGAACATGTCAAAGCAAAGTTATTGGATGCTCCATTGCAGAAAGATGTGTTATTTGGTGTCAAAGCAGAGGAAGTCTTAAAGAAAATGGAAGAAAAGGCAAAATCTATGCAGACAGTTAAAGATTTTTTACAGGTACAACCTCCTCGTTTCAGCAGAAACTGGCCATCAAAAAACTGGTCCTTTCCTGCATCAGACAGACCCCAAAGGGGCAGAGGCCAGCCACAAGGTTCTTTCAGGCCTAGACAATGGCATACAACAACTCAAAGAGGTGGAGACGAAAGATCTCAACACTTCAGGAAACAAACACAATGACTTCCCTCTTCGTCTGCCAAGCAAAATTGCCCTGGCAGCACCTCTGGGAGGAAGACTGGGTCTATTTCCACAAAATTGGCGCATCATAACAAAGGACAAATGGGTTCTGGATATTATTACCCGAGGCTGCAGATTTCATTTTCATACTTTACCAAGGATGAGAGGCATGCCAAATCTGCCTCCAAACCAATGGGCAGAGGCACAAACGCAAATTTCAGTTCTCATGGATATGAAAGCAATTCAAAAGGTACCTACAAAGGAGCAAGGTCAAGGTTTTTACTCAAGACTATTTCTAGTACCAAGAAAGGACAAAGCCTGGAGACCCATTTTAGACCTCTCAATTCTAAACACATACCTGGAGGTACCCAAATTCAAAATGCTCACACTACAGCAGCTTCTTCCCATGCTGGGCAAGGAGTCTTGGCTGGTAACGTTGGATCTCAAAGAGGCATACCTGCATGTCCCTATCAGACAAGTTTGCAGAAGATACCTCAGATTTTTGGCAGGTACAACGCATTATCAATTCTCTGCATTGCCCTTTGACTTATCTACTGCGCCCAGAGTATTTACAAAATGCCTGGCATCAGTAATTGCATACTGCAGACAACGAGAAATACAGATTTATCCATATCTGGACGACTGCCTGATCCAAGCGGACAGCAAGGACATTCTATTACAGCATCTGGCATTTGTAACAAAGCTGCTAAGTTGCCTTGGGTACACAGTAAACAAAAAGAAGTCAAAGCTAATACCCTCACAAGAGATAATATTCCTGGGTGCCAGCTTAAATACAATGGCCCAGATAGCTTACCTCACGCCAGACAAACAAACACAACTGACGCAATACTTCAAAAAGATGGCAACTTTTACCCAGCTCACTGCAAGGAAAATCCTGCAGGCCTTGGGGTTCATGGCATCCTGCATTCAACTAGTTCCATATGCAAAGCTGCATATGAGGAAATTACAATGGTACCTGAAAAGTGTATGGACTCAACACAGGCACAGCATCGAAACAAGTATTACTCTCATTCCTTGCCTTCAAAAAGAGTTCCTATGGTGGGCTCAAGCATGTCAAATAAACAAGGGTCTTCCTTTTGTCTTACCTCCAGCAAACCAAACTATGACAACAGATTATTCAGACTATGCCTGGGGAGCACACATGGCAGGACAGTGCATACAGGGCAAATGGTCTGCAAAACAAATGCATCTACACATCAACCAAAAGGAGATGCTAGCTGTGCAAAATGCACTGACAACCTTCAAGGACCTCTTGCATCCAGGACAACTATTAATAAGGACAGACAAAACCACAGTTATGTGGTACATAAACAAACAGGGAGGAACACACTCCTACCCTTTATGCAGACAGGCAATGACCTTGTGGAACACAGCATTGACTTACCAAGTACAACTGCAAGCACAATTCCTGCCAGGAAAGGAAAACATATTGGCAGACGAATTAAGCAGAAATATGGCAGATCTGCACGAGTGGAGATGACACCCACAAGTATTTTCAATGATAACTCAAAGGTGGGGACGCCCAGACATAGATCTATTTGCCTCCCCCAACAATTGCCAACTACAGAAATTTTGCACAAGGACTTATCATTACCTAGCCTGGAAAGTGAACGCCCTATCATTCAATTGGACAGCATTGACAGTCTATGCCTTCCCACCACTACCTCTGTTGACCAAGGTATTACTGAAAGTCAGGTCAGAGAGACCACAAATGATCCTCATTGCTCCGGACTGGCCACGTCAGCACTGGTACCCATTACTAAGGAACTTGACTCACAGCCCTCCATGGATCTTACCTCAATTCCCACTTCTGTTGACTCAGCAAAACTCTCAAATCCTTCATAGTCAGCTCAGGACTTTAAATTTAGCTGCATGGAGAATACCTTGAATTATCAATCAACACTTCTCTCAAAGGACGTCCTGAATGTCATTTTGGAGGCCAGGAGGCCCAGCACCAGAAAAACTTACTCAGACAAATGGAAAAGATTTTGTGCATGGCACCAGGCTAAAGGCCAAAATCCTGGGATACCAAACATTCCTCAAATACTGCAATACTTAACTGAGATGCTACACAAAGGCCTTTCTTTCTCATCCATTAAGATCCATGCTTCGGCCATTTCAGCTCAATATAATACGGATCCTCCCATATTCTCACACCCTTTACTAAAGCAGTTTCTCAGAGGGGCTAAGAATATAAGACCCCCCAGAAAACCCCCAACGCCAGCTTGGAACCTCAACTTCGTTTTAGAAAAATTAACACTGCCTCCTTTCGAACCAGCCTTCTCAGCAGAACTACAATACTTGTCATGGAAAACAGCTCTGTTGCTGGCTATCACCTCAGCACGCAGGGTCTCAGAACTACAGGCACTCATGGCAGTGGAACCTTTCATCATTTTCCATCAGGACAGAGTCTCTTTACGAACTAACCCTACCTTTATGCCAAAGGTAGTATCCAGTGTGGCTTTGAATCAGACCATTCATTTACCCACCTTTTATCCAAACCCCAGAATAAAGGAGAAAACTCCTTCACTCTTTGGACATTCACAGACAGCTACGTTACTATTTGGATAAGACAAAGACCTTCAGAAAAACTGACCAACTCTTTGTATCCTATGCTGCAGGTTCACAAGGAAAGGCTATTTCAAAACAGACCATCTCCAAATGGATAGCACATTGTATCCGCTTTTGCTACTCGCACCATGGGAAAGCAGTGCCTGTTAATATTAGGTCCCATTCTACCAGGGCTACAGCAATCTCAGCAGCCTTTCTCAGGGGGGTTCCAACCAAGGACATTCTGGAGGCAGCTACATGGAGTTCAGTGCACACCTTTACCAAGCACTACCACCTTCCATTATACTCAAAAACCAGAGCTGGTTTTGCCACTGCAGTTCTGCAGGGCATCCTAGCTTCACCTAACCCAGTTTAGTACCAGCCACCCATCCATAGCTTTGGGATTCAACCCAAGTGTGATGACTGCAGCAGTATAACACGATGAACATAGTACAGTTTTGTACCTACCATAAATGTAGATGTTCGAGTGTATATACTGCTGCAGTCCAGGTTACCCTTCCACCATCCCCTCTACATACCAGGGTGTTGGTTATAACTCCATGTACATCAGTCAATTGGATGCATGTCTATATGGTGTATTTGCTAACAGCTAGTACTATTGTTTATCTACTAAGGTATTTTTGCATAGTTATTTGGATTGCCTTCCTAGTTGGGGGCACCTGGCATCTGGGGCAAGAAAAACTGAAGAAAATGGCGTTGGCTGCCTCTTTTATACCCCTGTCACATTGACGTCAGGGAAGAAGCGACGACAACCGACGCCGGGCCAAGACTTTGGGATTTGGCCGACTGCGGGACCGCCTGACGGCAGGATAACCCAAGTGTGATGACTGCAGCAGTATATACACTCGAACATCTACATTTATGGTAGGTACAAAACTGTACTTTTTGGCACCTGAAAGAGAACTTGCCGTTACACTATTTTTATCCAGACTCGTCAGAGCAGTGTGTGCATGCCTGTCTGTGGGATCACCCATCTTCAATATGTTTTAATTAGTAGAGGGTTTGTTTCTGCTGGGTTTTGGGTGATTTTTTTTTTGAGTAGTGACTCTCATCTATGGATGTGCTAGTATGTGTTGTGGTGTTTGACTTCCAATGAGTCCTAATCATGTTTGACATTGGAGGTTTAGTCAATTACTTTTTATAGCCTCAGCATACAAACATTTTCCAGGTATTTATTTGGGGAACAGTGAAAGGTGAGTGGTGCTCACAAACTGTTTTGTATGTGAGATTGATGCCTCCATCTTATCTAAATATTTGCATCTCTCACCAATAGTTTGTAATGAGGTAAGTAGTAGCTCATGTTCTGTTTGTGTCACATATTTGCTACATTACTTGAGTATACCAAGTGCTATGAGGTGGGCAACTGACTAAAGACAAGTTGGCTGACCATCTGTAGTCCAAAAGTATAGAAATATGAGAAGTAAGACTTATTTGTTCAGTATTTTACTTGTGTGAATAAATTCTTATGAACGCAGTATAATAAATATTAGTACAGTTAGTTGATCGCAGTATAATAAATAAATATTGGTAGGGCCCTAACTAAAGTAGAAACAGCTAAAGCAATTTAATTTTGAAGTGAGGCGATAGTACCTTACCACTGCCTACTTGCTGGGTGTGGCTTTGCGTAATCTTGCTAAGACTAAGACTTCAGTTGAAGAGACCTGTGCTTATCAAGTACAGGTTTATGCATTGCTGTGGAAAGCGCAGCTCAGCACAGTCTAGCTGAGCTAAGACATCAAAGAAACTAATGAAAAAAAACACCTTTTTGCTAGCTTCCTAGAAGCAGCTGCAGCAGCTTACCCTCTTCCACAAAATGATCACTATTAGCTTTCAGATTTTTGGCACACTTGACCAAAACTTTGCTGTAACAGTAACTAAGTTTCAGGTAGTTAAAAGAGAGAGAAAACAGCAGATTTAACACAGAAGGCTACAGTAGTTAATAATTCAGTCAAGCAGTTACACAAACAGTAACTAAGTTGCACAGCTTGAGTACAGGATCTCCAGCTTCTAAGCATCTTAGAATAAGACAATGGCTGACTGCACATACCGTATAAATTAAATGGGAAAATGAGCCAACTGAAAACATCGAAAGCCCTAACTATTATTGTCTTCCCAGAATCACCCCCATTCTCACCATGTTTAACTACCACAAGTTCTAGATGATTCACACAGCTGGCCAAAATTGTAAGTTTGAAAACCGACTAAAAACACAGCAAGTAAATGCAACAACACTGCTTAATCCATTTAACTAGTGGTGTAGCTAGCTATTTTTGCAACCAGTGCTGTCCTCTGGTCTGGCTTCCCTCAAAAAATGGTCTTCTCAAGACTTGAAGAGAAAAAAATCTCTTTTTTAAACTGTAGCAACTGTTTGCTAAATATGTAGCAGTCAGTTGCAACAATTTGTAACACACTTGGATCTCAAAGAGCAAAATGTCCTTTTCTGTCCTTTTAAATTGTAGCAACCTTTATACACTTTTTTCTTGAGGATGTGTAGCAGATGCTAAAAGAGGCAAGAAAGCCTGTTACTAGAAAACCGTATGTTAGCAAATGGAAAAGATTTTCTAGTTGTCAGTCTGACAACAAAATAAATAAATAATTAAATAAATGCATTCATTGAATGAGAAGAAGGAATGCGTTACACATCCCATACGGCTGTATCTACCCGTTCATAGATTACAGCTGCAGCGGCTATGCTTTTCAGCCAAATTGCACTACGGCAAAGTGCTGCTGCAGCCGTTTGGTTTCGGCGATGTAGCTCGCAGGGAACTGTCTTGCGAGCTACACGCCGGAATCCGGTTTGGTTGCCAATGTTCCTTTAAAAGTATTTACACAACCATGAGACTGTTTAGAATGTACAAGTGATACAGCCATTTGTTGAAGTGCTACTGATTTAATAGGGGGTTATACATATCTTTTAACAGTTTCCTAAGAAAAAATAGAACCATTTAAGGGGGGAAATACAGAATTTGTTTCATGTTATTTGGCCTGTAAAAAGAGTTATAATCCAACATCTCTGTGGATGATTAGTTTAGATTGAAACTGACGGAAGCATTGAAAGAAGTAATGGCTTTGTAGGGTTTGTTGCTTCTGGTTGTAAAGAAAACAATCACTAGAAAGTAGGAATGAAAGGATCCATCAACACAAGAAGACATCAAGCAAATTATGAAAGAGAGATGAATTTGTTTCATCAAATGTTAATAAAAAATGGAAATGTCTGCCTTGGATATTGCAGATGGCAATGACAGCTATATCATGGATAATACCTTTAAGGTTTTTCTATAGTTGTGTGCAAGCATTATTCTTTATATTTTGTATTTTAAACGTTTTGATAGTCTGTAAAATCTATCTAGCAAACAGGTGTAAGCTGTCAAAAAGTGCAGTGCTTAGCAAATTGGTGTTTCTGTTTATCTGTTATTTGATTAATAAATACAAAAATATTTTGTTGTAATGCTGTTTATGAGTTGATTTAATCAATAAAATTATCAAATTAAAAAAAATGGATAAAACTGTATGCTTCCTTTAACAATTCAGCCTTCTGGGTTAGAATGCATGCCAGCATGCCATTAGTGCCCTCTTGAAGCACAAAAGCTGCTAGCCTTGGGATAAGACACTACTGCAGCTGAATTTAAGGGAACCGCATCTGTGATGCATGCAGCTAGAGAGTCCATGTGCTGTAAAAAAAGATGGATAAAATATTGGCTATGAAAGTTTCCACAAGAAACATGAATGTGAGGTCTGTGAGACCCTGTCAGCCCGACAAGGAATTGAGGGTGGAAACTTATCAGCCTTTGGTATGTCTTCCACAGATGTAGTCATTTTTGTCACTACTCCTTCATAGGCCAGCAGTGGAATACTGGCATCTTGGTCTCTCCAGGCCTGTTAATATTTTAGTGTTGGATCACACCTGAATGCTGGTTCCCAGGTGCTTGCAGCTGGCTTGCCCAATCCTTAACACAGCAAAAACTGTCTCCTCCACCCTCTGAATATATCCATTGATCTGAAGCTGTCAGTTTTCATCCTGTCATCACCTGTAGGTTCGGTTCTGATCCTTTGGAAGTGACTTGACCGTTTCTATAGCTCGTAGACTCCAAAAACTTTCAAGCTCATCTCTTACCCATAATGCATAAGGCAGATTACCCCATCTCATTTGCCATGTTCAGCTTCAGGCATGATTTCTCCATCTCTCTCTCAAGCCACCAGTTAAGTGTAAAAATTTACTTTAAATGTCTTCCTGTCCTATCAAAAGCCTTTATCTACCTCTATCGCATCTTCTAAACTTATAGCCTTTGTTTTTAGGCAGTTTTCACTTGATATATTTTCTCTTTCTCTCACTTCCCTGACTACCATGAGGTAACTCTAATACCATTGTTGGTATCCCTTACCCTTCGATCTTACCACTCGCTGAGTCTTCAATTACCATTATTGGTAATTTCTTTAAAAAAAAGAAAAAAAATTCCTTTGTAGCATTTATTTGTGTGTGTGTGTGTGTGTGTGTGTGTGTGTGCGCGCGCTCATGCATGCTTGTCTGCGCACGCTTGTGAGTGTGTGTGTGAGCCATCACAATTTTCTAAGGATGGCTGATAAAGAAAAAAGGCAGACTGGGTTCAAAAAATACACTAAATACGGTGATAAAATTCCTTTTTCTGACCAGAATTCTCTCTTTGTCTATTGACTCAGTCTCCTTCATTTGCAAGAGTTCAATTTGTCACGCTTTTAGTCACCGACACAGTGTTGGTAGATAGATGGAGTACGCTTATACTGAAAGGTCTCCTTCTCTCCATTTTTGGGGAGGCCATGTCTGGTTCTCAGGACAAGACAAAACTTAAATTTGGATGGACATTATCTTCTTTTTCCTACTGTTCTAGAGCCTTGGAGGTAAAGAAGCAATCTTCCTTGGTTCTGAGCCCTAAAACAAAAGGATATCGGAGCCTACGTCTAAATCATTAACCACAAAGGATTCTTTAGAACCGTCTGTTACTCCCACAGTTCCAACTCCTTGGTTGGCTCTGGAACAGGCTTCTATACCAGTCACTTCCCTGTCAAGGACACAGTATTCCCCTTCACTGGATCTTTTTGTAGACAGACCACCAACCCCCTTTTTAGATAGATCAACATTTCACTTGGTGGTCTCTGTCCATTCTTCCTGGAGTATCACTGAATTTGACGTGGAGAGGTTGATGATGTGGATTCTTTGAGCCCAAGGTGCATCAGGCACTCAATCAGCTCCTCCCCCTTTGGGTCAGGCTTCGACTTCCCCTGCTAACCCTCCTCCTCCTCTGACCTCCACAGGTATTTTAAAGTCTTCAATTCCAAGCTTCCCAAAACTGGCCATGTTGGTTCTGAACATGTCTCTATCATCAGAGCAGATAATTGCTCTGAGCACTCTGGTTGTGTTAGAACTGGAGTCCTCTCTGGGCCGCAGCCTGGTGGTCGGTTCCGAGTCATTCAAGTTTGCTCCTGGGTGTTCAGAGCAGTCTCTGCCTCGGTGACCTGGCTTGGACATGCTTGGGTCTGACTTCGGTCTCGATGGGGACTTCATCTGAGCAGCGGGGGCTTTGGAGCAGAGTACTTCCTTTTCTGCCCTGGAGCACCCTTTCTCCTCTGGTGGGTCAGCCTTTGAGGCCATGAAGAGGGCATTGGCTACTTCTAGTACAAGTTTGGTTCCTTCTTCCTTGGAGCCTCTGTCTCTGGCCACCTCGGGTCTGGAGCATCAACCAGCTCATTCACAGGGACAGCGTGTACTGCAACCTCATGCTACCCAGCGGGGTACCCCTTCTTCTTCTGAAACTTCCCCAGAAGTTTCCCTTGAGGAGGTTCCTTGAAAGAAATCGTGCAAGAGGAAGCACCTGGACTCTCCAGAAGAGTCCATCACAGAAGACACGGATTTTGATGAAGGCAAAGTGTCCCCCAGATCACCTCCTGATGATGTCTAATTTGGAGACATCTTAGAAATATTTAGAGAGGTGGTTGGAAGTCCCTCAACCCTTCGACTGAGGAATCAGTGTCCCTGCAGGCTTTCAGTACCCACCCATCTACTTCCAGGGATGTCTCCACCTGCCAAGGAGCTCATCAAATTGATACCTCAGAGGGTGTGGAGGGTACCTGATTTTACCAAGCCAATCCCCAAGAAATCAGATAGAATCATTATAGTCCCAGAAGCCAAGCCTTTTGGGACTAAAGGAGTTCCTGTAGATGCCATGGTGGTAGCAGCGGCCACTAAGAAGAAACTACCAGAAGAAAGATGTTCTTCGTGTTTCACTGTTGCAATCATTACATTTGGGTAATCTGCTGGCAGGTTGCCCTCAGTCGGCCTGAATAACAAAGTCTTGGGTCCTGCGTCGGTTGCTGTCTCCTCTTCCATGATGTCAGGTTGTCACGGGTACAAAACATGCAGCCGATGCCATTTTAATCAGTCTTTCTTGCTGTGCAGTGCCTGAAGCAGAAGCAGTACTCAAGTGCCGGTCGGCCGACTCCTGCAATTTTCGTTTTCGAGTTTCAGAACTGAAGTCTTCAAATTAAAGCTAAGTACCCCATTGGGGAAACTTTTTCTTGCTCCTTACCGATGTCAGTAAAAGTTAATAATTGTATTACTTGTGGGAAGCAAATACCTCATAAGGATTTTCATTTGTACTGTATTCCTTGCCTAGGCCCTGACCACAACGTACCTTGCTGTCGGTTTTGTGCTAAATTTAACCAACGCACTATTAAGCGTCGGTATATTTTTGCTTCTAAATACTTTGGTTCAAGATTTAACTATCCTAAAATGTCATCGGTTAGCAATCCGACTACTGGAATTCACAAAAAACGCAAAGAAAAAGACAGAGACAGACTGTCAAGGTCCAAAACCGACGACAAAGCTTCTCCTAAGCCAGTCACCAGTACTCAGTGAGGTGCTTTCACAGCCCCTGATGCCCGCTACATTTGAGTCGCAGTTCTTTACTGAGACCCATTCGGAGTCCGGTATGCCGCAAGATTCACCAAGTATTGAACCTGTGGGTGTCTGTCCCTTGGATGGGTCTGGAGCCGCTGAGCAGGCACCGGCTTCTGAGGGTGTTTTCAGGCCTAAAGATTTGCATATTAAACCGACGCCATCATCAAAAACAAGGCCAAAACCAACTTCTATGTCTAAAAAACTGATGCATGAGCCACGTGCTCAGGCCCCTATGCCTAAAAAACAAATGATCAAAATGGCTGAGGATTTAATTAGCCTGATCAGGGGTTCCCAACCCCCTCCTGCTAAGAGGCCTAGGCAAGGCACTGATTCTGAATCTTCAGATCAGGTTTCCATTTCTTCTGATGTCTCTTCTGATCAGGAATTTTCTATTCCCCCTTATGAGGACTCTGATGCAGAAGAATCCATCCCTTCTGCCTCTCCTCCAGATGCTTTTTCTTTTGGAGAGACTTTACATACCTTAAGGGAACATTTTCATTGGGAGAGTCAGGATTTTTTAGAATCCAAAAAGAGGCTTAGGGATTTTCTTCTTCTTCCTCAGCATAGGCCTTTGGCTATACCTCCTGTTTTAGACATTGTTGATGATGGTTTCTCAGAATCCAGCATGGCTCCTGATTTCCTGCCTCTGGCTCCTAGTAAGCCAGACAGATATTACAGGGTTCCTGACTTCCACAAGTTTCTTTTCAAAAATCCTACTGCTGACCCTGAAACAATTTCTCAGGGTCCCAAGGGTGTTAAGGCTTCTACTGCTAAAAGTCCTACCCCTTTTGATAGAGACTCCAGGGCGCTGGATAGATGGGGTAAGAAGGTTTATACGTCTGCAACCCTGGCAATCAGGGTTTTAAACTATCAATTGCATATGCTTAAATATCGACAGCATGTCATGGGCTTACTGAAACAGAAAATGATGTTGATTTCTGATTGTGTGGAAAACAGAGTTACAGGATTTATTGCATTCAGCTGAACAAGTTAGAAAGCATCCTTTGCAATGTGGTTTTGATTCCTTGGAGGCCTCTTGCAGGGCCGCCGTAACTGGATCTGTGATAAGAAGGCATACTTGGCTCAAAGAGCAAAATCTGCCTGATCATGTTAAAGCTAAATTGCTGGATGCTCCTTTACAGCAGAACAGTCTGTTTGGTAATAAGGCAGAAGAAGGTTTGAAAAAGATGGAAGACAAAGCTAAATCTATGCAAACTGTAAAAGATTTCCTGCAGGTGCAGCCACCCAGGTTCAGTAGGCACTGGCCTACTAAGAACTGGTCCTTTCCAGTACCCAACAGAGCCGCTCAGGTCAAAACCAGACACTCCAAGGGCTCCAGGTTTCAGTCACAAAGATCTTACAGGACAAAACAATTGGGTGCCTCCACCTACAAATCAGGAAGTAGCAAAACACCACCCTACGGTAAACAGTCTCAATGACTTTCCTCTGCCATTTCTAAGCAGTTATCTTTTGGCAGCCCCTTTGGGGAGGAAAACTAGCACTTCATGCTCAAAATTGGCATCTAATTACCCAGGACAAGTGGGTCTTAAATATAGTATCCCAGGGGTACAGATTTCATTTCCACACGTTGCCAACTCCAAACGGATGGCCAGATTTGCCTCCAAATCAGTGAGCAGAGGCTCAGAAACAAGTCATGTCCCTCATGGATATGGGGGCTATTCAACCAGTACCAGAAAAGGAAAAAGGACAAGGTTTTTATTCAAGACTTTTCCTGGTACCCAGAAAAGACAAATCTTGGCGTCCAATTCTGGACTTATCCATTTTAAATACTTTCCTGGACATTCCAAAATTCAAGATGCTGACTCTATAACAGCTACTGCCTATGCTAGGCAAGAATGCCTGGTTGGTAACTCTAGACTTATTTATTTATTATTTATTTATTTACATTTGTTGACTGGGAGAGTCCGACTGGACACAGGTCCGTTTTCAGCAGAGGCCCGGGGAGAAAAGCTCCACATTATTATTTGCATTATACAGTTAAAAAAAGATAGCATTTAAATATAGACATTAGTCCAGTTAAGGACGCAAGACAAGAAGAAAACAGATGTAAAATAGCTGTAGAGCATAGTACCATTTTAAAATATGGTGACATATACTAAACATGGCTCATCCAGACTCTGCTACACTTTGCTGTGAAGGAAAGGTTAGTTTGCTGTTATTTTTTGTATTTCTGTATTGCCTTTCTATATTTTGAATACTGTAGTTTGTTTTCTTTACCTTGTGTTTTGCTTGCATTCTGTTTTAACAGCATATTAAAACTTCAAAAGAGACCACAGCTCTCTCTGTTCTGAGTCAGGCAGAAATAAGAACTGATTAATTAAGGACTCATTCATAAGACAGAAGAGGTCACTTAAGGTTAATCACTTGTTAACAGAGGGGTGGAGCTAGGAACTAAAATTTCTATTTAAGGAGTAAACTAAAACATTTCAGAGCTTTACCAGAAAGGCTCATCCAGACTCTGCTACACTTTGCTGTGAAGGAAAGGTTAGTTTGCTGTTATTTTTTGTATTTCTGTATTGCCTTTCTATATTTTGAATACTGTAGTTTGTTTTCTTTACCTTGTGTTTTGCTTGCATTCTGTTTTAACAGCATATTAAAACTTCAAAAGAGACCACAGCTCTCTGTTCTGAGTCAGTCAGAAATAAGAACTGATTAATTAAGGACTCATTCATAAGACAGAAGAGGTCACTTAAGGTTAATCACTTGTTAACAGAGGGGGTGGAGCTAGGAACTAAAATCTCTATTTAAGGAGTAAACTAAAACATTTCAGAGCTTTACCAGAAAGGCTCATCCAGACTCTGCTACACTTTGCTGTGAAGGAAAGGTTAGTTTGCTGTTATTATTTTGTATTTCTGTATTGCCTTTCTATATTTTGAATACTGTAGTTTGTTTTCTTTACCTTGTGTTTTGCTTGCATTCTGTTTTAACAGCATATTAAAACTTCAAAAGAGACCACAGCTCTCTCTGTTCTGAGTCAGGCAGAAATAAGAACTGATTAATTAAGGACTCATTCATAAGACAGAAGAGGTCACTTAAGGTTAATCACTTGTTAACAGAGGGGGTGGAGCTAGGAACTAAAATTTCTATTTAAGGAGTAAACTAAAACATTTCAGAGCTTTACCAGAAAGGCTCATCCAGACTCTGCTACACTTTGCTGTGAAGGAAAGGTTAGTTTGCTGTTATTTTTTGTATTTCTCTATTGCCTTTCTATATTTTGAATACTGTAGTTTGTTTTCTTTACCTTGTGTTTTGCTTGCATTCTGTTTTAACAGCATATTAAAACTTCAAAAGAGACCACAGCTCTCTCTGTTCTGAGTCAGGCAGAAATAAGAACTGATTAATTAAGGACTCATTCATAAGACAGAAGAGGTCACTTAAGGTTAATCACTTGTTAACAGAGGGGGTGGAGCTAGGAACTAAAATTTCTATTTAAGGAGTAAACTAAAACATTTCAGAGCTTTACCAGAAAGGCTCATCCAGACTCTGCTACACTTTGCTGTGAAGGAAAGGTTAGTTTGCTGTTATTTTTTGTATTTCTGTATTGCCTTTCTATATTTTGAATACTGTAGTTTGTTTTCTTTTCTTTGTGTTTTGCTTGCATTCGGTTTTAACAGCATATTAAAACTTCAAAAGAGACCACAGCTCTCTCTGTTCTGAGTCAGGCAGAAATAAGAACTGATTAATTAAGGACTCATTCATAAGACAGAAGAGGTCACTTAAGGTTAATCACTTGTTAACAGAGGGGGTGGAGCTAGGAACTAAAATTTCTATTTAAGGAGTAAACTAAAACATTTCAGAGCTTTACCAGAAAGGCTCATCCAGACTCTGCTACACTTTGCTGTGAAGGAAAGGTTAGTTTGCTGTTATTTTTTGTATTTCTGTATTGCCTTTCTATATTTTGAATACTGTAGTTTGTTTTCTTTACCTTGTGTTTTGCTTGCATTCTGTTTTAACAGCATATTAAAACTTCAAAAGAGACCACAGCTCTCTCTGTTCTGAGTCAGGCAGAAATAAGAACTGATTAATTAAGGACTCATTCATAAGACAGAAGAGGTCACTTAAGGTTAATCACTTGTTAACAGAGGGGATGGAGCTAGGAACTAAAATTTCTATTTAAGGAGTAAACTAAAACATTTCAGAGCTTTACCAGAAAGGCTCATCCAGACTCTGCTACACTTTGCTGTGAAGGAAAGGTTAGTTTGCTGTTATTTTTGTATTTCTGTATTGCCTTTCTATATTTTGAATACTGTAGTTTGTTTTCTTTACCTTGTGTTTTGCTTGCATTCTGTTTTAACAGCATATTAAAACTTCAAAAGAGACCACAGCTCTCTGTTCTGAGTCAGGCAGAAATAAGAACTGATTAATTAAGGACTCATTCATAAGACAGAAGAGGTCACTTAAGGTTAATCACTTGTTAACAGAGGGGTGGAGCTAGGAACTAAAATTTCTATTTAAGGAGTAAACTAAAACATTTCAGAGCTTTACCAGAAAGGCTCATCCAGACTCTGCTACACTTTGCTGTGAAGGAAAGGTTAGTTTGCTGTTATTTTTCTATTTCTGTATTGCCTTTCTATATTTTGAATACTGTAGTTTGTTTTCTTTACCTTGTGTTTTGCTTGCATTCTGTTTTAACAGCATATTAAAACTTCAAAAGAGACCACAGCTCTCTCTGTTCTGAGTCAGGCAGAAATAAGAACTGATTAATTAAGGACTCATTCATAAGACAGAAGAGGTCACTTAAGGTTAATCACTTGTTAACAGAGGGGTGGAGCTAGGAACTAAAATTTCTATTTAAGGAGTAAACTAAAACATTTCAGAGCTTTACCAGAAAGGCTCATCCAGACTCTGCTACACTTTGCTGTGAAGGAAAGGTTAGTTTGCTGTTATTTTTGTATTTCTGTATTGCCTTTCTATATTTTGAATACTGTAGTTTGTTTTCTTTACCTTGTGTTTTGCTTGCATTCTGTTTTAACAGCATATTAAAACTTCAAAAGAGACCACAGCTCTCTCTGTTCTGAGTCAGGCAGAAATAAGAACTGATTAATTAAGGACTCATTCATAAGACAGAAGAGGTCACTTAAGGTTAATCACTTGTTAACAGAGGGGGTGGAGCTAGGAACTAAAATTTCTATTTAAGGAGTAAACTAAAACATTTCAGAGCTTTACCAGAAAGGCTCATCCAGACTCTGCTACACTTTGCTGTGAAGGAAAGGTTAGTTTGCTGTTATTATTTGTATTTCTGTATTGCCTTTCTATATTTTCAATACTGTAGTTTGTTTTCTTTACCTTATGTTTTGCTTGCATTCTGTTTTAACAGCATATTAAAACTTCAAAAGAGACCACAGCTCTCTGTTCTGAGTCAGGCAGAAATAAGAACTGATTAATTAAGGACTCATTCATAAGACAGAAGAGGTCACTTAAGGTTAATCACTTGTTAACAGAGGGGGTGGAGCTAGGAACTAAAATTTCTATTTAAGGAGTAAACTAAAACATTTCAGAACTTTACCTGAAAGGCTCACCCAGACTCTGCTACACTTTGCTGTGAAGGAAAGGTTAGTTTGCTGTTATTTTTTGTATTTCTTTATTGCCTTTCTATATTTTGAATACTGTAGTTTGTTTTCTTTACCTTGTGTTTTGCTTGCATTCTGTTTTAACAGCATATTAAAACTTCAAAAGAGACCACAGCTCTCTGTTCTGAGTCAGGCAGAAATAAGAACTGATTAATTAAGGACTCATTCATAAGACAGAAGAGGTCACTTAAGGTTAATCACTTGTTAACAGAGGGGGTGGAGCTAGGAACTAAAATTTCTATTTAAGGAGTAAACTAAAACATTTCAGAGCTTTACCAGAAAGGCTCATCCAGACTCTGCTACACTTTGCTGTGAAGGAAAGGTTAGTTTGCTGTTATTTTTTGTATTTCTGTATTGCCTTTCTATATTTTGAATACTGTAGTTTGTTTTCTTTACCTTGTGTTTTGCTTGCATTCTGTTTTAACAGCATATTAAAACTTCAAAAGAGACCACAGCTCTCTCTGTTCTGAGTCAGGCAGAATTTTTTCCCTCCCACCCATTTAAGTTGTCTTGTTAAATACCACTGTCTTTCTAGTTGCCGCCTCTTATGTTAATCTGACCATATATCTCATTTCTCTCTACTTTCACTGGCTTATGTGAGTAATCACAAAACCATCACTTTTGAAATCCCACCCCTTCAATTATTTAAATTTATTGGCCATCCTACAGTATTTCATAGTACCAAAATACAAAAGTAACCACCCTTTCAGTCCATCTTGCTGTTTTAAAAATAGTAACTCTCCACTAAACCTTAACTTTTTAAACAGGTAAAACTCAAGTTACCTACTTTCATATCTAACTTCTCTAGTGCACACTGCAGAGTGCATTCTTTTCAATCTTACCTTTAAGCATCCCTGTTACTAGCACTTTCTCTAATACCTAAAAGATCATCTCTACTTGACTCCAAGTAGACTTTTCTCTATCTGTTAAACCTAGCACTTGCTCCTACAGTACTTATTACCTTGATACGGCACTCTTATAGATAGCACCCCAAAAAGGCAAACCCCATTTCTCGGTCACCCACGTCCCCGAATCTCTTTTAAAGTTTTTTGTCTAGTCCTTCTAGCATGTCGAGGATCAGTTGCTAGTGTCCTCTCCTGCTCAGCTGGTGAACCTGGAATATTGAGGCAATGTTACAATTGCCTCATGTACACAGACAACCCTCTCCTCCTCCCACAAAGCACAAATACATGCGAGAGATGCAACTATACGCCAAACTGGAGGCTGAGCTCTCTCAACATAGGACTGGCAAGACCAGTCAGGAGGAGAAGGTTACCACACACACTATAGACCCAGTCTCACATAGTACCATCACAACCTCAAATCATACACATAAACACACAAAGACATACTCGGCTCTGATCAAAATCTACCAAAACAGCAGAGGCCACCAAAGCAGACACCCAAACAACCACCACCTCAGAACACAACACCTGCAACACATAGACCTCACAGTCAGAGTGTCAAACAGTCACAGCCCTTAAGGCCAAACACAATGCCAGACACACTAGTCATTGGTGACTCCATAGTCAGACACACTGACGCCCGCTCACCAGACTGAGTAAGGAGAAGGTCACAGTAAGCTGCCTGTCGGGCGCTAGAATCCGCCACATAACGCAAGCACTCAGGTCTCTCAACAGCAGGTACAAATACGACTCAGTCATTGTCCACGCTGGTGTAAACGACCTGAGACGTACCTCCTTGGACTACATGAAAAGAGACATTGAGGAGCTCTCTGATTATGTAGCCCAGGCAGGTATGACCCTGACCTTGGGCAGTATCCTACCTTCACCAAGAATGATGCCACAATACAGAGATAAGATGATCAGCTTTAACAATTGGCTTAAACTCTGGTGTCATTCAAAGGGGATCCAATGTCTGTCTGCCTGGGATGACATGCTGGACAAGCCACGCTGCTTCAAGGGACGGCTTGCACCTGTCACCCTGGGATTCCGGATATTGGCAAAGGCTCTTGCCACCCCATAGTGCCTTTTTAGGCAAGGCTCAAATTCTAAACCTACCACCCTAGAACACAAAAAGGAAAAACTAAGGGTAATGCTGCTCAATGCCAGAAGTCTAAATCTCAAAATGCACGCACTCGAGGCCCTTCTCAGTATGGAGAACATCGATGTCTGTGCAGTGACAGAAACCTGGTTCAAGGCTCCTGAGAGCACCCCAGCACTATCAGGTTTTACCTCTTATCATGCTCCGCCCCAAAATCCGGACAATACCAAGAAAGGAAGGGGGGTATCCATATTCATCAAGGACACCCACACCTCAAGACTGGTGGCAACGCACGATGCATCGGAGACCATCCAGGTGCAATTAACCATAGGCAAGACTGCTCTGCAAATTGTAGCATGTTACAGGCCACCCTCACAAACTCAGGAACCTCACATGGCCTTCCTGAAAACACTAGAGGTGATAAATGTATCACCAAACACCATCATACTAGGTGACTTCAATTACCCTAATATAGACTGGGAACACTACTCAAGCGCAAACACCCTAGCCCAAAAGTTCCTGGAATTCATAAACTCAAATGCCATGGAACAACTAGTCACCATCCCCACAAGAGGAGAAAACATACTTGATCTCATCATCACGAACATGGGAGCACAATGTTCAACACCGAAGTATACCCTCACTGGTGAGATCAGATCACAAACTAATCTCGCTGGAGGCCCACATCCGACCCCCACCTGAAATAACACTGACCTCAGTAAGAGACTTCTCGAAAGCCGACTTCACACTTCTAAAGACTAGTGTGGTCTCCTTTAAGCCCCCCGATCTCGCGGAAAATAGTACTCAAGCCGCTGAATCACTTACAAATGCCTTCTACCAGCACCTGCAGGACTGCATGGATAAGGCAATCCCAAGCAAAACAAAGACTCTTTGTACCAAAGGCAAGCGTCCAGTCTGGTGGACCCCAGCCATAAACAAACTCTACAACAAAAGGAGGAAGCTACTACAAGATAGAGCAAAATCCGTAAAAGGTAAGACACCCTTGATCACTATAAGTAAAAAACTAAGAGCTCTCATAAAATCATCCAAAGCAAATTTTGAGAGAAAAATAGCTAAAGACTCAAAAGACAATCATAAGGCCTTCTTTAGCTATGTTAGAAACCTGGGAGGAAACTCCCAGATATGCTCAGAACTAGTTCAAAATGATGTGAAGATTACTGATCCTACAGACATTGCCAACATACTGGCTGACAGGTTCAGTGCAAACTTCTCCTCCCAAAAGGAGAGATATCTATACCAAGCGATTGCAGCCCCCAAACATCTCCAACGCCCAAGTGAGAACTGCTCTCTCCAAAGCAAAAAACACAGCATCCATGGGACCTGATGTTGTCTCCGGCTGTGTGCTCCACTAACTCAACGAGGAATTAAACCCACAGCTAGGACAGCTGTTTAATCATAGTCTTACCTCTGGATTTCTAGGAGTGGCGCACTGCAACTGTGGTCCCACTTCACAAAGGCGGTGCCTCCACCGACCCTGGAAATTACCGGCCCATTAGCTTGACAAGCCTTATCTGCAAAGCCATGGAGAGGATCATAATGGACCTCATAAATAAAGACATAGGGAATTTGCAGACTTTGGATCCATCCCAGTTTGGCTTTGTCAAAGGCAGATCATGCCTTCTAAACTTGGTTGCCTTTTTCAAACAGTCACCAAAGCCATTGATGAGGAAAGGCAGTCCATACAGCCTACCTCGATCTGGCGAAGGCCTTCGATACAATACCCCACTCGGGTATCATTGAAAAACTCATCAGCTTAAATGTTAACCCATACATCACAAGATGGGTTGCAAACTGGCTGAGTGACAGAACCCACAGGGTCAGAGTTGCTGGCGCCATGTCAGACTCAAAGCCTGTCACAAGTGGTGTACCACAGGGCTCAGTCCTGGGCCCACTCTTGTTTGGCATCTACTTTTCAAGTACAAGCAAACACAGGAGGGTTATGGCTGACAAAGTTTGCAGATGACTGCAAACTGGGCCATAGTAGAAAACACATCTGACACAGATATCCTTCAGAAGGGTCTCACAGAAACGGATAACTGGTGCCAGAGCCATGGCCTAAAGTTAAATGCCAAAAATGCATAGTCATACCCTTCGGGAAAAACAAGGTTACCCCTAGCTACCAAATAGGTGGCAATCCACTGAGCACAGAAGAAGTTATCAGGGACCTGGGGACCCAGGTTGATAGTAGTCTGTCATTCGACACCCATGTAGCTAAAGTAGTTAGGAAGACCTTCTACATTGCCCACCTTATCATGAAGGGATTCTCATCTAGATCAAGGGAGGTCATAGTCTCCCTATACTCATCACTCATCAGACCAATGATTGAGTACAATGCCCCATTCGAATGTATCTGACCCGACACTTGCAGCAGCTGGAGAGGCCACAAAGTTCCTCACCAAAAGGATAAAGGGTCTCAAACATCTGTCCTATGCTGCCCGACTGAAAGAACTCCAGCTCTATTCAGTCGCCACCGCTTGCTCAGAGGTGACCTTTGCCTAACATACAAGGCCATGTCAAACCCAGATTTGATGAATATGCTTCACCTCAAAAATCTAGATCCATCAGAGCCACAAGGGCGAGAGACTTAAACCTCGACACGGCTATTAATAGGATGTGCTGGAGGGATAGATTCATCACCCAAAGATTCCCTATGCTGTGGAATAAAATCCCGGTATATGTGAGGCAGAGCACCTCGCTGGCCTTGTTCAAGAGAAATCTTGACCAATGGATGGGAGATCGCAGATATACCCCAGGGATTACCTCAGTGTCACTGCTCGACAGAGGCACAGCAAAATAATGGGTATAGTTCCCCATACTAAAGGGGTGGCGTAAGCCACAAAACTATGGGCTAGGCTTGTAAATGCCCTCGGGCAGATAGCCTAGTATGAACCTATGAACCTATGTAGTTGAGATTCATCAGTGAACGATTGATACAAACTGTTTTTGAGTTACATAACAGCCATTAGCAATTGTTGCTACAAGAAGTTAGTATTATGTGGTAGGTAGCTGGGAACATGAGTAGCCAAGCTTGCTAAGAGTAGGTTGTTGATAGGGGGCTGAGAGAGGTAGTGGGTGGGGGGAGTGAATGGTATTATAGGGGGTTGCAAGGGCATATCTGGCAAGTTTTGGAAGTGTGATTTTAGTAAGGATTTAAAGTGGGTGCAAGAAGTTACAGAGGTAATTGAGGATGGGAGGGAGTTCCAGAGTTTGGCTATAGTGCAGGAGAATAATGCTTCTCCAGCAGAGTTAATGGTTCTTGTGACCTGTAGGAGGTTTTTGTGGCTGGATCTTAGTGGTCTCATGGTTATGTAGGGTTGGAGTAGATTCTGGAGGGATGGGACTTTTAGTGGTTGGTTTATTAGTTTGTGGACGAGTGTGAGTTGGTACCATTGAAGGAGGTGGGGGAGCTCTAGCCAGCCCAGTTCTGCTAGTGAGAGACCGTGGTGAGTATGGTAGGAAGCTCCTGTCGAGAATTTGGCGATTTTGTTGTAGCAGCTTTCGAGCTTATTTAGATCACATTGTCTAAGGTTAGTAAATATTGGAGAGGCATATATAGTAGGGTAGAGATAAGGTGAGAATTTGCTACCGAAATTTTAGCTGCTTTGGTAAGAAGTTGCTGATTTCTATATAATGCTCCTAGTTTTTTGTGCACTTTTTTAATGGTCATGGAAATGTGAATGTCAAAGTTCAGTTTATTGTCTATTTCTACTCCTAGTAATTTGGTGTGTTCTGTAGGATGGATGGTGGTGTTGTCTTTTGCTGTGATGTTAAAGTGAGAGCTGTCTAGGGTAAGTTTAGACTTAAAAGAGGCTTACCTGCATATCCCAATCAGGGAATCTTGCAGAAGATACCTCCGCTTCAAAGCATGCTATTTGCATTACCAGTTCTCTGCACTACCCTTTGGCTTATCTACTGCGCCCAGGGTCTTCACAAAGTGCCTGGCACCAGTGATTGCATTTTGCAGACAAAAAAATATTTAAATTTACCCTTATCTGGACGATTGTCTAATTTAGGCAGAGGACAAGGACACTCTTCTACAACATCTGGCGTTTGTAAAAAGGCTTCTAAAATGCCCAGTGTGCACCATAAACAAAAAGAAATCACAACTGGTACCCTCTCAAATAATTACATTCGTGGGTGCAAGCTTGAGTACAACTGCCCAGATGGCTTACCTCATGCCAGACAAACAAGTTCAATTGATAACATACTTCAAAGAAGTGGCCACAAAAACCCAGCTGTCTGCAAGACAAATTCTGCAGGCTTTGGGGTTCATGGCATCCTGCATTCTACTAATTCCATATGCAAGACTGCATATGAGGAAACTTCAGTGGTACCTAAAAAGCTTATGGAGCCAACATTGTCACAGCCTGGAAACAATGATTCCTCTCATTCCTTGCCTGCAACAGGAGTTCCTTTGGTGGGCCGAGGCCTGTCACCAAAACAAGGGACCATCATTCATTCTACCCCCTGCCACCCAAACCCTGACTACAGACGCATCCGACTATACGTGGGGGGCCCATCTGGCAGGGAGATACATTCAGGGCGAATGGAGCCCAACTCAAATGCACCTACATATCAACCAGAAAGAAATGCTAGCTGTACAGAATGCTCTGACTGCCTTCAAGGATTTCCTTCATCCAGGACAACTATTGATAAAGAAGGATAACACCACAGTTATGTGGTACATAAACAAACAGGGGGGGGGGGGTACCCACTCCTACCCCCTTTGCAGACTAGCCATGGCCTTGTGGAACACAGCCTTGACTTACCAAAAACATCTACAAGCTCAATTCCTGCCAGGAAAGCAAAATACTATGGCAGACGACCTAAGCAGAAATCTTATGGACCTACACGAATGGAAACTGGATCCACAAATCTTCAGCATGTTGACACGAAAATGGGGGAGCCCAGACATAGATCTTTTTGCTTCTCCCCAAAACTACCAGTTAGACAAATTCCGCACACGAATTCATCACAAAAAAGCTTGGAAAGTGGATGCTCTATCCTTCAGCTGGAAAAAACTATCAGTCTATGCCTTTCCCCCTCTGCCTCTGCTCTCCAAGGTTTTACTAAAAGTGAAACAGGAAAAGCCAAAAATGATTCTGATTGCTCCAGACTGGCCTCGCCAGTACTGGTACCCACTTCTAAGGAATATGTCACACCTTCCTCCAGGGTACTTGCCTCAGACTCCTCATCTATTGTCTCAGCAGAACTATCAAATCCTGTACACTCAGCTCCAAACTCTGAATCTTGCAGCATGGCTAATCAACTAATTTCACCAGTCACATCCCTCAGTAAACCTGTGATAGATGTCATTTTGGAGGCTAGAAGGCCTAGTACTAGAAAATCTTATGCTGATAAATGGAAGAGATTCTGTGCCTGGAACCAAGCACAAGGAATAAACACAGTAATGCCCAATATTCCTCAGATTCTGCAATATTTAACTGAGATGCTTCACAAGGGCCTATCTTTTTCTTCTATAAAAATCCATGCCTCTGCCATCTCGGCTCATTACAACACAGAGCCTCCTCTCTTTTCACATCCCCTGCTAAAGCAGTACCTCAGAGGGACCAAAAATTTGAGACCTCCCAGGAGAGCTCCAACTCCTGCATGAGACCTCAATTTTGTGCTGAAAAAACTCACCCTGCCTCCATTTGAACCAGCTGTTACTGCAGACATAAAATTTCTTTCTTGGAAGACCACCTTTCTTTTAGCAGTCACTTTAGCTAGAAGGATTTCAGAACTACAGGCTCTCATGGCAGTGGAGCCTTTCATTATCTTTTATCCGGACAGGGTGGCCCTCAGGACCAATCCTTCTTTTATGCCTGAGGTGGTATCCAGTGTGGCTCTTAACCAGACCATTCATCTGCCAACTTTTTTCCCATATCCGCAGAACAAGGGGGAGCGGATTCTGCATTCATTGGATGTACACAGACAACTAAGATTCTACTTAAATGGGACAAAATCTCTAAGAAAGTCTGAGCAACTACTGGTGGCATTTGCTGCAGGGGCAGAGGGGAAGGCTATCTCAAAGCAGACTATTTCAAAATGGATAAGCCATTGTATTTGTTTCTGCTACATGCCCCATGGTAAACCTGTCCCCAAGGGGATCAGATCCCATTCCACCGGGCTGCATCTACTTCTGCAGCTTTTCTCAGAGGGATTCCTACCAGAGACATTCTAGAAGCTGCTACTTGGAGCTCATTTCATACGTTCACAAAACATTGCCATTTACCTCTCTTTTCTAAATCCAGGGCAGACTTTGCCACTGCTGTCCTGCAGGGCCTTATTGCTGCTCCTAATGCTGTATAATTCCATCCTCCCATCCATAGCTTTGGGATTCTACCCAAATGTAATGACTGCAACAGTTAAACATGAAGAACATAGTACAGTTGTGTACACTTACCATAAATGTAGATGTTCGAGTGTATTTACTGTTGCAGTCTGGGTTACCCACCCACCAGCCCCCTTTCTTCTCTATTATTATACCTCTCCTTTCCTTCACTATGCTCAAAAGCCTTTTTGGTGTATTTGCATTTAGTTGGAGGCAAACATTTTGTGTTCTAAATTACATGCATATATATGTTTATATAGTTTTGCTCCCCATTTGGGGGGCATCTGACATCTGGGGCAAGAAAAACTGATTAAAATGGTGTCGGCTGCATGTTTTATACCCCTGACGACCTGATGTCATGGAAGAGGAGACAGCAACTGTCGCAGGACCCAAGACTTTGTTATTCAGGCCGACTGAGGGCAACCTGCCAGCAGATTACCCAAATGTAATAACTGCAGCAGTGAATACACTCGAACATCTACATTATGGTAAGTGTACACAACTGTACTTTCCTCTGTCTATCTCCCCAACAAGGAATCACGGGTGGTGGATAGATTCAGCAAGCAGGTTTATGCTTCATCAACCTTTGCCTTATAGTCTTTGAACTACTTGACACATTTTACAAGATTGCAGAGACATCTGATCAAGGATCTGTGTGATACTCTGTCAGGAGCAGTTTCTGAAGAGGTTCGGGATTCAGTCACAACTCAGTTAGCTACCCTGACATCCATTTCCAGTTCTTCCATGAGGCTCATTTCTAATGTTGCTGAAGGAATTACTAGATCAACGGGTTCAGGGCTTTCCATAAGGAGGCATGCCTGGATGTGCTTGTGTGATTTTGTGGAGCCCTTCAAGTCTTTGTTTGTCAGTGCACCTTATGACAGTTCTTCCCTTTTTGACCCAACTGTTAGAGACACTTTAACCAGGTTTGAGAAGGATGGAAAAACACTTTCTGTGGTATGAGTACATTTTTGCACTCCTCAGAGGCCATTTTCTAGGAACCAGAAAGGAAAGGGCAAAATGTGGTTCAGGAAATCTCAACAGTCTTTCCCGACTATACCTGGTAAAAGTTCCCCCAGAGGCAGTGGTGGTGGTGGTGGTGGTGGTGGTGGGGGGCAATAATGGAAGACGCTGCCCTTGCAGCAGAGGTGGTTTGCAACACCAGGGTTCCCAGGATTCTTTTTTCGGGAAACCCTTCCAGCACTTCTAAATGGATGCTCAATTGTCCACTTCTGGAAATAAATAGAGGTTGCTTATCCCTGCACCTAAAAGCCTGACAAGAAATCACCTCCAATACTTGGGTGCAGAGAACCATTTTTAGAGGCTGTATAATTCCATTTTCCCTTCATCCTCCCCATTCAAAGAGATTTCCCGATGTTCCACCTGGTCAGAGGGAATAGGCAACTATTCAAATTCAAAAGCTGCTAGAAAAAGAGTCATCCAGGAAGTCCCACCAGACCAAATAGGATTTGGATTTTACCCAAGATTCTTTTTAGTGCCAAAATAGACAGGGGACTGGAAACCAGTTTTGGATCTCGGCAAACTGAACAAATCTGTTTGAAAAAACAAATTCCAGATGGTCACGGTTCAGCCCATTCTTCCATTTTCAGGAAAGGATGACTGGATATGCTCTGTAGCTCTTCAGGATGCGTACTGCCAACTGACATCTTGTTTTCTCCAATTCCATTAGTTACCAGGCATGCTTTCTTCCCTGGTTAAACATATACTTTTAGCATCTCATAAATAGTCTACTTGCAAACTTTACTAGAGTAAATGGAAGAGATTAATTCACTGGGCATCCTTACATGACTTTGATCCTTTTTCAGCACGAATCCATGAAATTCTTCACTTTCTAGCCTCTGTTTTCAATGATGGTGCTTCCACTTTTGCGATTAAAGTTCAACTGGCAGTCATCTCTAATTTTCACAGTGGTTTTCATGGATCATCCGTGGCTTTGCATAGACTTTGCAAAGGCTTTTTAAGAGATTATCTTCCCTTAAAGCCCCATTACAAGGATCATATTCATCCTTGGAACCTTATCTTAATGCTGACTGCCTTAAAACAAACCCCTTTCGAGCCAGCCTGTAGATGTGATCTGAAGTTTCTGTCTTGGAAAACTCTTTTCTTAGTAGCCATTACGTCGGCTAGAAGAATTTCAGAAATCCAGACAATTTTGTCCAGGCCACCATATTCGATTTTTCACAAGGATAGAGTTTGTGTCAGGACCAAGCCATCCTTTTTACCTAAAGTTGAGTCAGAAACCAATTTTAATCAGAGCATAACTCTTCCAGTGTTTTCCCCAAATTACACATTACACAGAGTACACATTACATCTGTTAGATGTTCACAGACAACCAAGATTCTACCTTGACAGGACCAAGGACATCAGGAAGTCTGATCAGCTGTTTGTTTCATTTTCACATATCAAATTGGAATGACCTGTAAACATAATTAACCTAGCTAAGTGGATTTTGGACTGTATTTTCTTTGTTTATAGGAGGAGAGGTATTTTCTTACCTTTACCACCAAAAGCACATTCAACTTGAGCGGTAGCTACTTCTGCGTTTTTTCAGTCTAGAACTTCCATAGATGACATATGTGCAGCTGCAGCATGGGTGTCTTCCCACACCTTTATTACTCATTACAAATTGGATCTGAGGTAAGGCATAATTTGTCTCAGTGGTGCTCAGGAATATTCTTTCTTGAATCCACCCAGTGTTCTAAGTAGCTGGGCACTGTGTCTCACAGGTGATGACAGGATGAAGATTGAAAACTTCAGATAAATAAGTTACGTCTTACCATAACGTTCCATCTGAGGTGTCCAGCTTCATCTGTCATCACCTTCCCTCCCTCCTTCCCCCTGCCGGATTTCTTGGAAGAACAGACTTTCACATGTGAGTATCCTTTAGGAATGTAATTGTAATCCAGATGTGGTCTCTTTCAATACCTTTATGTCTTTCAGTCTGTAATCAGCAAATTCGATCTGAGGTAATCTACCCTTTGCATTATGGGTAAGGGATGAGCTCGAGAGTTTTTGGAGTCCACAAGCTATAGAAACAGTTGAGTCAGTTCTGAAGGATCGGAACTGAACCCAGAGGTGATGACAGATGAAGATGGACAACTCAGATGGAACATTATGGTAAGACATAACTACTACTTTTTTTTACTGTATTAACCTGCAAGTTCCAAGATCAAAACTACCTCGGCCTTTTTTGGATAGAACGCTTAAAAAGGTGGTGCCTCACATACTTCATATGGTAGGCTTAACTCTGTCAAAGCCAGTCGTACTGATGCCTGCCTTGGCCCTTCTGGTTTTGACTATATGTAGTACACTGAATAATTTGTTGTGGCTTAGCAGGGAGTCTATGCTGTGCCACCATATTTGGGTGAACATTCTACTTCTTGGTCAGCCTGTTCATTTAAAAGAAAGAGAGGACCCTCAGTGGAGCTTTCTTACAACTCAGATGGAGAACAGGAAGATTTGTCTTAGGCTATGAAATTTAGAAACTGCTTGGCTGTGATACTGATAAAAAGACTGTCTTTGGGTTCGGTTTCCCTGACCTATAGGATATATCCTTCTTAAGAACACTTAACTGGAGAGTTAAAGAGAAGATTCTCTCTCATAAATGCTGCTTGGATATGTTACTTATAAAGGAGATAAACCTACTGCTATCCACACAGTTATACAAGCCTTCAAAGATGCATTTGAGAGCGCCTTGTTAGAATCTGATTGGAATCAGTGGTGCCACAGAAACCTGTTTTTTTTCCATGTTAAAGACAGGTTTTCCTGCCTGATGGCTTAGAGGGATGAAGCCCTGACACTGAGCCAGACATCAGAATTCAATCAGTGGCTTATGAGCTTAACAGGCTGGCAGAGAGGATGGGTGTGCTCATCCAGGGGGAGAGTGAAAGCTAAGCGGATTCCTCGAGCCCTAGTGGAAGCCAGGGCTAGGGCCAAACCTTACCTTCCCCATTCCCTTCTTTCCCATCAAGCGATTCAGGAGAAGGATGGTCAGCTGGGACAAAGACCGAATAAGACAAAAAAAAATAATTAAAGATAGGTTTAAGCATCTGTGTAGCCGTAATCCAGTGAGCTGATTGGTAGACTAAAACCAAACTTTGGGCAAAGACAGCTTTGTTTTCCCTGTTCAAGGAGCTAAACAGCAGAAATCCCAAGCCCCCCCCCCCCATGTACTGCAGTTTCCTGTCCCAGCAGCAGAAAATCCTGGCACTTCAAAACTTTAAGCTCCTGCCTTTCCTGCCTTAAGGTTAGACCAGCAGTTAAAACACTGTTGTTTTAGCATGTGTGCATGTTTCTCACCTGTAAGTTTTCTTCTTACAGTAAAGCAGTACTTAATGGGGGTCCTTCGCCTCAGGCATCCAAGACATGCAATAGCACCTGATAGACTCTTAAATGTTATGGTTGAAAACATAACGCTGCCTAATTTTCAGCCTGACAGTACATTGGACCTCGAATACTTACTGTGAGTCACTTTGGCCAGCATGATTACTGAGTTGTGATCAATGATGTACAGAGTCATTAACGTTTTTTTTTCCCCTAAATGTTCTGACATTCAGAATCTAAATTGTCTGGAAGTTTGGACCACATAGAAGGCTTGAGAGATGCAAGTGGCCAAATATATAACTCAATCTGTTCCGCAATTAGCAAAACAGTTAATGATGTACAACTGTCCAGTATTTTTACTGGTGAAGGTTTTGGTTTTGAAAACATATTTGCAGAAAATGCAATGTCCACATGGGTAAGAACCAACCAATCTCTCCCCTGTTAATGTAGTTTGATAATAAATGGCATCCTGATGCATGATTTTTTTGTAATGAGAGAAGTGGGACCCTAAGGTTTTGCCCCGCCTGAAGGAAAATAGGCATTTGTCCCCCAAAAAGTCATCCAATTGTTCACTAGTCTTCAAAATATTCCAGTGTTTGTCAATAACATCAGTAATATATGCTGTGTTTCTACCAAATGTAGTGACCATTCTCAAGGTGTCCTTATTATCCTTCCTGGGTTGATGTTTGTATTCTAGTAAGGTATCCCTAGATTGATTATTAGCCCATTGCATGGCCGAATTGACATTCTGTGTGCCATATCCCCTAGCTAAAAATCTGTTTGCTAAATCCTGATGAGATTGTGTCAGAACCTGCTGTGAAGAGCAAATTCTCTTCAAGCACAAAAACTGAGATTTAGAAATGTTATTAATGGTATGTTTAGGATGGAGATGGGTGGCGTGTAGCAGGCTGTTGTATTGTGTATATTTGCGATAAACTGTGGTTCGTAGTGTGTTATCTGGTTGATGCTGTAAATTAAGATCCAAAAAGTGAATCTGATTTTTATGATAACTCACTGTAAATTCAGCCCCCCATTTGTTTCCATTGAGGTATTCAATGAATTCCTCCAAATAATCACCGTCTCCAAGCCAACACTCGTCCAGAAAACGTCTCCATATGTCTATCTCTGGCAAATACAGATTATGTAATTCATTGTATATAATGTGCTCCTCCACATATCCCATATATAAATCCGCATATATTGGGGCAAAAGATGCCCCCATTGCTGTGCCCTGTATTTGCCAATAACACTTGTTTTGAAAATAGAACACGTTTTTGGTAAGGACATGCTCGGCCATGCAAATAAGCAATGTATTAAAACCTGGGCTATAGATATTGGTCTGATTTAGCCAAAATTCTAATGCTGTTAATCCCGCCCAGTGTGGAATGCTGGTATGAAGTGATTTAACATCCAGGGTACACATCATCCTAGAAAACCGATGACCAAAGCACATGCTCAAGCTCCCATGCCACAGAAACAAATGCTTCAAATGGCTGAAAACCTTATGACTCTAATTAGGGGTAGCCAGCCTTCCCCTTCTAAAAGACAAAGAATTGATTTCCCTTCTGATTCAACAGACCATGAGTCCAATGACTCTGATCCCTCTGATTACCAGGACATACCTTTATCTACCTATGAGGATTCAGATGCAGAGGATTCCATTCCCTCTGCCTCCCCTCCAGAGGACTTTTCTTTTGGTGAAGCCTTGCATACCTTAAGAGAGCATTTCCGCTGGGAATGCCAGGACTACCCACAGTCCAAAAAGAGACTCAGAGAATTTTTAGACTTGCCTCAGCACAGGCCTCTAGCTATACCCCTGTCCTGGATATTGTAGATGATGTTTTCATGGAATCCAGTCTTACTCCTGATACTTTACCACCAATGCCTAGAAAGCCTAACAGGTACTACAGGGTACCTGACTCTCACAAATTTCTCTTTAAAAATCCCACTGCAGATCCAGAGACCATTTCCCAGGGACCTAAAGGTATTAAGGCTACTACAGCCAAAAATCCTACCCCTTTGGACAGGGATTTGAGGGCTTTAGACAGATGGGGCAAGAAGGTATATACCTCTGCAACTCTTGCCATCAGGGCTTTAAATTGCCAGATGTTCATGGTGCATACAGCTGCAGTCATAACAGATGGGTTCTCCTGCCGTCAGGCGGGTCCTCGGTCGGCCGAATTCCAAAGTCTAGGTCCGGCGTCGGTTGTCGTCGCTTCTTTCCTGACGTCAGTGCAACAGGGGTATAAAGGAACCAGCCAACGCCATTTTCTTCAGTCTTTCTTGCCGCGCGGTGCCCGAAGCAGAAGCAGTTCACAAGTGCCGGTCGGCCAGCTCCTGAAATTACAAAATTTGGAAACCGAAGTCTTCTTAAAAGCTAAGTACCCCGTTGGGGAAACTTTTCTTGCCTCAGACTGATGTCAGACAAAGTTAATAATTGTATTTCTTGTGGGAAGCAAATACCGCATAAGGATTTCCATTCCCTCTGTATACCTTGCTTAGGCCCAGACCACGACGTCTCGGTCTGTCGCTTTTGTGCTACATTCAACAAATGCACTATTAAGTGTCGGGCGGAGATCGCCCAGCATTATTTTGGGAAAGCATTTAACTATACTATGTCGTCGGATACTCCGACTCTGGTTTTGTCTAAAAAATGCAAAGACAAGGACCGACACACGAGGTCCGCGGCCTCCACCGACACCACGCCAAAGCCGACTACACGTGGTCCGGTTCTCAGTGAGGCGCCTACGCAGCCCCTGATTACCGACGACACTTCTTTGACGGTGTCTCCTGTGCCCGAGGTCGCAGGTTCCTCGGCCCACACCCCGACTACAGATACCGAAGCCACTCTTGGCATTGAAACTCAGAATGTGGACAGGTCCACCTCCACTCAAGGTGTCTTCAGACCTTCCTCTTCTTTCTCCATCAAGGCTTTCACAAAATCTAAAGCAACCATGCACCCTAAGAGACCAGCTACACAGGGCCCATCTACAGGCCCCATGCCTAAGAAACAGATGCTTAAAATGGCTGAGGATTTAATTACTCTAATCAGAGGTTCTCAGCCCCCTCCAGACAAAAGGCCCAGAGTGGAGGAAGATTCCCCCTCCTCTGATCAGGGCTCCATTATTTCAGAGCACTCTGATGATGAGGAACATTCTTACTCCCCTTTTGAAGACTCTGATGCGGAGGAGTCCATCCTTCTGTATCCCCTGAGGATTACTCATTTGGGGAAACTTTGCATACCTTAAGGGAACACTTCCACTGGGAAGGCCAGGATTATTCAGATTCCAAGAAAAGGCTCAGGGAATTTCTCTTGTTACCTCAGCATAGGCCTCTGGCTATACCTCCTGTCTTGGACATCCTAGATGATGTTTACTCGGAGGCCTGCCTTAACCCGGACTCTCTACCTCCAGCTCCAGTTAAGCCTGACAGGTACTACAGGGTTCCTGACTCACACCAGTTTCTTTACAAAAGCCATGCTGCTGACCCAGAGACCATCTCACAGGGCCCCAAGGGAGTTAAGGCCTCCATTGCCAAAAATCCATTGCCTTCCGAGAGAGATTCCAGATCCTTAGAAAGGTGGGGAAAAAGGTATATACCTCGCGTACCTTATCCATGAGGGCCTTAAACTGTCAGTTTCATATGCTAAAATACCAACAGTTTTTGTTATCACAATTGAAGAGTAAAATGCCACAACCTGAACAACCAGACTTGAAGGAGTTGCAGGATTTGATGCATAGTGCAGAACAAGTGGGTAAGCATACCTTACAATGTGGTTTTGATGCTCTAGAGGCCTCATGTAGAGCTGCTGTTACAGGATCAGTCATACGTAGGCATGCCTGGCTCAAGGAACAAACCTTGCCTGATCATGTCAAAGCTAAATTACTAGACGCCCCTCTTCAAAAGGATGTACTATTTGGTGCTAATGCTGAGGAGGTATTAAGGAAAATGGAGGAAAAGGTTAAATCAATGCAAACTGTGAAAGAATTTCTGCAGGTTCAACCCCCAGGTTTTAGTAGAAATTGGCCTTCCAAAACTGGTCCTTTCCTGCCACAGACAGAACCCAAAGAGGCAGATACAGGCGCCCGAGGGGCAGAGGACAATCCCAAGGATCGTATAGAGGCAGACAATGGCAAGCTCCTACACAAAGAGGTGGTGAGGACAACTCGCAGTCTTTCAGAAAGCAAACCCAATGACTTTCCCCTTTGCATGCCAACCAGGTTTCAAATGGCAGCCCCCTTAGGAGGAAAGCTGGCATTATTTTCAAAAAATTGGCATGTTGTCACAAAGGACAAATCGATCCTGGACATTATAAACAGAGGTTACAAATTCCATTTTCACACCCTTCCAAAAATGAGAGGCATGCCAAACCTGCCACACAATCAAAGGGCAGAGGCACAAAAGCAAATTACAGATCTCATAAACATGAAAGCTATTCAAGAGGTACTTACGCATGAATAAGGTCAAGGATTTTATTCCAGGCTATTTCTGGTGCCAAGGAAGGGAAAAGATTGGAGACCTATTTTGGATCTATCCATCCTAAACACATTTCTACTTGTACCAAAATTCAAGATGCTCACTCTACAGCAACTTCTTCCCATGCTGGGCAAGGAGTCTTGGCTGGTAACATTGGACCTCAAGGAGGCATACCTGCATTTCCCAATCAGACAAAATTGCAGAAGGTACCTCAGATTTCTTGCAGGTTCAACCCATTATCAATTCTCTGCATTGCCCTTTGTCTTGTCTACTGCGCCCAGAGTATTCACGAAATGCCTGGCATCAGTAATTGCCTACTGCAGACTTCAAGGGATACAAATATACCCCTATTTGGACGACTGCCTGATCCAAGCGGACAGCAAGCACATTCTTCTGAAACATCTGGCTTATGTAATAATGTTATTGAAATCTCTGGGATACACAGTCAACAAAAAGAAATCAAGGCTAATACCCTCTCGGAAGATAATTTTCCTGGGTGCCAACTTGGATACAAACACCCAGATGGCCTACCTCACACCAGAGAAGCAGGGGCAACTAATACAATACTTCAGAACACTAGCAAATTGCACCAGGCTGACTGCAAGGAAAATCCTGCAGGCTCTGGGATTCATGGCATCTTGCATCTTACTAATCCCATGTGCAAAGCTGCATATGAGGAAACTACAATGGTACCTGAAAAACATATGGTCTCAACACAGCCACAGTTTGGAATCAATAATACCACTAATTCCATGTCTGCAAAAGGAATTTCTGTGGTGGGCTTAAGCATGTCAAACAAACACAGGTCTTCCATTCAGCAAGCCTCAAGCAAATCAAGTCATCACAACAGACGCCTCGGACTACGCCTGGGGGGCACACATGACAGATCGGTGCATTCAGGGCAAATGGTCCCAAAAAGAAAAGCACCTTCACATCAATCAAAAGGAAATGCTAGCAGTAATGCTATTATAGCTTTCAAGGACCTTCTACAACCAGGTCAACTATTGATAAGAACGGACAACACCACAGTTATGTGGTACATAAACAAGCAGGGAGGAACACATTCTTACCCCCTATGCAGACTGGCCATGTCGCTTTGGAACATGGCCAGGGACTTACAAATGGAATTACAAGCACAGTACTTGCCAGACAAGGAAAACATGCTGGCAGACAACCTAAGCAGGAATATGACAGATCCACACGAATGGAAATTGCATCCAAAAGTTTTCACAGAAATAATCCAAGAATGGGGAAGGCCAGACATAGATCTCTTTGCCTCCCACAAAAATCATCAATTGACAAAATTCTGCTCAAGGATTTTCCATCCAAAGGCCTGGAGAGTGGACGTTCTCTCTTTCAGTTGGACATCAATGACAGTTTATGCCTTCCCTCCTCTTCCTCTGCTGCCCAAAGTTCTATTAAAGACCAAAGCAGACAGACCAAAGATGATTCTCATTGCTCCGGACTGGCCAAGACAACACTGGTACCCACTCCTGAGGAGCCTGACGCAATCCCCATCATGGACCCTGACTCTAATGCCTCTCCTTCTGACTCAGCACAGTTTCAAAACTCTTCACAGCCAGCTAAAAAACACTCAGTCTAGCCGCATGGAAGATTCCTTATCATCTCAACAGGCCCTACTCTCCAAGGAGGTGCAGGATGTCATTTTGGAGGCCAGAAGGCCATCAACTAGAAAAGCTTACTCCGCAAAATGGAAACGTTTTTGTGTCTGGAATGACAAAAAGGGCCAGGATCCTGGAAAACTGAATTTACCTCAAATACTACAATATTTGGCTGAACTGCTAAGCAGTGGACTTTCTTTCTCCTCCATTAAAATACATGCCTCAGCCATTTCTGCAGAATACAACAATGATCCACCTTTATTCTCTCACCCTCTCTTAAGACAGTTCCTCAGAGGGGCTAAGAATTTAAGTCCTCCAAGGAAACAACCAATGCCTGCTTGGGATCTTAATTTCATTCTGGAAAAATTGACCTTGCCTCCCTTTGAGCCAGCTGCCTCATCAGATTTGCAATATTTGTCCTGGAAAACAGCTTTCCTTCTGGCTACCGCATCAGCTCGTAGAGTTTCAGAACTACAGGCTCTCATGGCTGTCCAGCCTTTTATCATCTTCCATCAGGACAGTTTCCTTATGAACCAACCCGTCCTTTATGCCTAAAGTGGTATCCAGGGTAGCTTTAAATCAGGCCATACATTTACCTACTTTTTATCCTAATCCTCAAAACAAAGGGGACAGATTACTACATTCCTTGGACATCCACAGACAGCTGCATTATTATTTGGACAGAACAAAGCCTTTCAGAAATTCAGAACAGCTCTTTGTGGCCTATGCGGTAGGAGCTCAAGGGAAGCCAGTTTCCAAACAGACAGTCTCAAAATGGATAGCCCACTGCATACGCTTTTGCTATTCCTTTCATGGCAAAACTGTTCCTACAGGCATTAGAACTCATTCCACCAGGGCCACAGCCACCTCTGCAGCCTTCCTCAGAGGAGTTCCTACCAAGGATATTTTGAAAGCAGCCACTTGGAGTTCTGTGCATACCTTCTCCAAGCACTACAACCTACCATTATACTCCAAATCTAGAGCAGGCTTTGCCACTGCAGTCTTGCAGGGCATTTTGGCTCCTCCTAGTTCCAATTAGTCCCTACCACCCCTTTCTTAGCTTTGGGATTCTACCCATCTGTTATGACTGCAGCTGTATGCACGATGAACATAGTACAGTTTTGTACCTACCATAAATGTAGATGTTCGAGTGCTAATACAGCTGCAGTCCAGGTTTCCCTCCCTCCTTCCCCTCTTGGGACAGGCCTATAGGCTAACACATCCTCATACAACCTGATTGGGGTTTTCATTTATGATGTATTTGCTTGCAACTACTGTATTTTGATTATATAGCACTGCATTATCACACAAATTTATTATTGCCTTCCTTCTGGGGGCACCTGAAAAACTGAAGAAAATGGCGTCGGCTGGTTCCTTTATACCCCTGTCGCACTGACGTCAGGGAAGAAGCGACGACAACCGACGCCAGACCTAGACTTTGGAATTCGGCCGACCGAGGACCCGCATGATGGCAGGAGAACCCATCTGTTATGACTGCAGCTGTATTAGCACTCGAACATCTACATTTATGGTAGGTACAAAACTGTACTTTTCACATGTTGAAGTACCAGCAGCATATTATGGAACTAATTAAACAAAAAATGTTGCTTCGAGAGTTTGCAGAAAATAAAGATTTACAAGAGTTAATGCATTCTGCAAACCAAGTCAGTAAACATACTTTGCAGTGTGGTTTTGATGCCTTAGAAGCATCTTGCAGGGCTGCTGTCACTGGGTCTGTACTGAGAAGGCATGCCTGGCTGAAGGAACAAATCTTGCCAGACTATGTCAAAGCAAAATTGCTAGATACTCCATTAAACCAGGAACATTTGTTTGGCACAAAAGCAGAAGAGGTTCTTAAAACGATGGAGGAAAAAGCTAAATCTATGCAAACTGTTAAAGATTTCTTACAGGTACAGCCACCTAGATTCAGTAGGCATCGGCCTTCAGAGAACTGGTCCTTTCCAGTACCTACGAGGTTTTCTTAGCCCAAACCCAGGGGCAACAGACCACCAAGGCTACTGTCTCAGGGTACACAGAGATCTATACAATGGAGTGCTCCCCCCTCAAAAACAGGGAGTGGTAACCACCCCCTTATGGAAAAAATTCACAATGACTTGTCTATCATCCTTCCCAGCCATGCTCAAGTACTTGCACCCCTAGGATGAAAACTCGCCCTGCATGCAAAAAACTTGGATGTCCATTACCCAGGACCGATGGGTCCTAAACATTGTATCCCAGGGATACAGATTCTACTTCCACTCACTGCCAACCCCAAGCGGGTTGCCAGACCTTTTTCCAAACCAGTGAGCAGAGGCTCAAAAGCAAGTACTTTCTCTTCTCAGTATCAGGGCTAGTCAACCTGTTCCAATAGAGCAAAGAGGACAGGGTTTCTTCTCCAGACTGTTCCTGGTGCCCAGAAAAGAGGGCTCTTGGCACCCTATCCTGGACCTTTCCATTCTCAACACCTTCCTGGGGGTCCCAAAATTCAAAATGCGTACACTACAAAAGCTGCTTCCTATGATAGCCAAAGACTCCTGGCTAGTCACCCTAGACCTAAAAGAAGCGTATCCGCACATCCCCATAAGGGAATCTTGCAGGAAATATCTACGTTTCAGGGCAGACTGTATGCACTATCGCTTCTCTGCACTTCCCTTTGGCTTATGTACTGTTCCCAGGGTATACACAAAGTGCCTGGCTCCAGCCATTTCATACTGCAGGCAGAGAAAAATTCAAATGTATCCGTACTTGGATGATTGCCTGATTCAGTTGGACAGTCAGAAATTGCTACTTCAGCACCTGGCATTTGTAAAGAGACTTCTAACTTCTCTAGGGTACACCATCAGTGAAAAGAAATCACATCTGGTGCCCAGCCAAAAGATTGTATTCCTGGGAGCAAGCTTGAACACAACTTCCCAGATGGCATTCCTTACTCCAGAAAAGCAGGTTTATTTGACAAACTACTTCAAACTAATGGCCACCATAACCCAGCTATCTGCAAGAAAAATGCTGCAAGCCCTAGGGTTCATGGCCTCATGCGTTCTACTAATTCCATATGCAAGACTGCATATGAGGAAACTTTAGTGGTTCTTAAAAAGTCTCTGGTGCCAACATTCTCAGGACCCGGAAACAATTATTCCTATTATTCCTTGTCTAAGGGCAGAGTTCCTTTGGTGGGCAGAGACTTGCAACCACAACAAAGGGCTCCCTTTCACTCAACCCCTCACCGCCCAAACCCTGACAACAGATGCATCAGACTATGCATGGGGGGCTCACATGGCTGGCAAATGCATTCAATGCAAATGGAGCCCAGGACTATTGGCAGTATGACTGGTATAGGGAGAGAGCTAGCTGATATGATGGACCGAAGGAAGGTTGGTATATTGTGTGTGCAAGAGACCAGATGGAAGGGGAGCAAGGCTAGGTGTATCGGAGGAGGTTTCAAATTGTTTTATCATGGTGTGGATGGGAGGAGAAATGGCGTAGGCATTATCCTGAAGGAACAGTGTGCTGAGAGTGTTTTGGAGGTAAAGAGTGTCGAATAGAGTGATGTTTATGAAGCTGGAAATTGATGGTGTAATGATGAATGTTGTTAGTGCATATGCTCCACAAGTTGGGTGTGCGATGGATGAGAAAGAAACATTTTGGAGTGAGTTGGATGAAGTGGTGATGACTGTACCCAAGGGTGAGAGACTGGTGATTGGAGCAGATTTCAATGGGCATGTTGGTGAAGGGAACAGAGGGGATGAGGAAGTGATGGGTAGGTATGATGTTAATCAAAGGAATGCATAAGGTCAGATGGTAGTGGATTTTGCGAAAAGGATGGACATAGCTGTAATGAATATATATTTTAACAAGAGGGAGGAGCATTGTGTGACATACAAGAGTGGAGGAAGATGCACACAGGTGGATTATATCTTATGTAGAAGGGCCAGTCTGAAGGAGATTGGAGACTGTAAAGTGGTGGCAGGAGAAAGTGTAGTTAGGCAGCATAGGATGGTGTTTTTTAGGATGACATTGGTGATCAAGAAGAGGAGGATGAGTGTGAGGGCAGCACCAAGGATCAAATGGTGGAAACTGAAAAAGGGTAATTGTGAGGTGATGTTCAGGGAAGAGATAAGACAGGCACTGGGTGGCAGTGAAGAGTTACCAAATAGCTGGGTAACTACAGCAGAGCTAGTAAGAGAGATGGCTAGAAAGGTGCTTGGTGTGACTTCTAGAAAGAGGAAGGAGGGCAAGGAGACCTGGTGGTGGAATGAAGAAGTACAGGAGAGTATACAGAGAAAGAGGTTGGCGAAGAAGTGGGATTGTCAAAGAGATGAAGAAAGTAGACAAGAGTATAAGGAGATGAGGTGCATGGCAAAGAGAGAGATGACGAAGGCTAAGGATAATGCATATGAAGAGTTGTATAAAAGGTTGGACACTAAGGAGGGAGAAAAGGACCTGTAACAATTGGCTAGACAGAGGGACCAAGTTAGTAAAGATGTGCAGCAGGTAAGGGTGATAAAGGATAATGAGGAAAATGTACTCACATGTGAGGAGAGTGTGTTGAGCAGATGGAAAGAGTACTTTGAGGGGTTGATGAATGAAGAGAATGAGAGGGAGAGGATGTTGGATGATGTGCGGATAGTGAATCATGAAGTGCAGTGGATTAGCAAGGAGGAAGTAAGGATAGCTATGAAGAGGATGAAGAACGGAAAGGCTGTTGGTATAGATGACATACCTGAGGAAGCATGGAGGTGTTTAGGTGAAATGGCAGTGGAGTTTTTAACTAAATTGTTTAATGAAATCCTAGAAAGTGAGAGGATGCCTGAGGAATGGAGAAAAAGTGTTTTGGTACCGATTTTTAAGAATAAGGGTGATGTGCAGAGCTGTAGTAACTACAGAGGGATTAAACTCATCAGTGACAGCATGAAGTTATGGGAAAGAGTAGTGGAAGCTAGGTTACGAAGGGAGGTGGTAATTAGTGATCAGCAGTATGGTTTCATGCCAGGAAAGAGCACTACAGATGCGATGTTTGCTCTGAGAGTGTTGATGGAGAAGTATAGAGAAGGTCAGAAGGAGTTGCATTGTGTCTTTGTGGATTTAGAGAAAGCATGTGACAGGGTGCCTAGAGAGGAGTTGTGGTATTGTATGAAGAAGTCTGGAGTGTCAGAGAAGTATGTAAGAGTGGTACAGGATATGTACCAGGGTAGTGTGACAGCGGTGAGGTCTGCAGTGGGAGTGACAGATGCGTTTAAGGTGGAGGTGGGATTACATCAAGGATCATTTCTGAGCCCTTTCTTATTTGCAGTGGTGATGGACAGGTTGACAGACAAGATCAGACAGGAGTCCTAGTGGACTATGATGTTTGCAGATGACATTGTGATCTGTAGTGAGAGTAGGGAACAGCTAGACGAGACCCTGGAGAGGTGGAGATATGCTCTAGAGAGAAGAAGAATGAAGGTCAGCAGGACTAAGACAGAATATATGTGTGTGAATGAGAGGGAGGATAGAGGAATGGTGAGGATGCAGGGAGTAGAGGTGGCGAAGGTGGATGAGTTTAATTACTTGGGATCAACAGTTCAGAGTAATGGTGAGTGTGGAAGAGAGGTGAAGAAGAGAGTACAGGCAGGATGGAGTGGGTGGAGAAGAGTGTCAGGAGTGATTTGTGACAGACAAGTACCAGTAAGAGTGAAAGGGAAGGTCTACAAGAGGGTAGTGAGACCAGCTATGTTATATGGGTTGGAGACAGTGGCATTGACAAAAAGGCAGGAGTCAGAGCTTGACATGGCAGAGTTGAAGATGTTAAGATTTGCACTGGGTGTGACGAGGATGGACAGGATTAGGAATATGTATATTAGAGGGTCAGCCCAGGTTGGAAGGTTTGGAGACAAAGCCAGAGAGGCAAGATTACGTTGGTTTGGACATGCTGAGGAGGGATGCAGAGTATATTGGGAAAAAGATGCTAAGGATGAAGCTGCCAGGTAACAGGAAAAGAGGAAGGCCTAAGATAAGGTTTATGGATGTGGTGAGACAGGACATGCAGGTGGTTGGTGTGACAGAACAAGATGCAGAGGACAGGAGGAAATGGAAACAGTTGATCTGCTGTGGCAACCCCTAACGGGAGCAGCCGAAAGAAGAAGAAGATCTCAATCAAAAAGAAATGTTAGCTGTACAGAATGCTCTGACAGCCTTCAAATACCTTATCCTTCCAGGACAACAACTGATAAAGATAGACAACACCACAGTTATTTGGTACATAAACAAGCAGGGGGGAACTCATTCCTACTCACTCTACAGGTTAGCCATGGCTCTGTGCCACACAGCCTTGAGCAACCAAGTGCCCTTGCAAGCTTAGTTCCTGCCATATAAACAAAATTCACTGGCAGACGACTTAAGCAGAAATCTACTGGACCAAATCTACTGGACCCACACGAGTGGAAACTGGAACCCAACCCATTCAAACTTCTAACCCACAGGTGGGGGACACCAGAGGTAGACCTCTTTGCCTCCCCCCAAAACCATCAATTGAGCAAATTTTGCACCAGAAATCCCTACAACCAAGCATGGAAAGTGGATGCCCTATCCTTTACATGGGAAAACCTCTCAATTTATGCCTTTCCCCCTCTTCCCCTCCTCTCAAAAGTACTACTCAAGATCAAACAGGACAAACCAAGGACAATCCTTATTGCACCGGACTGGCCCTACCAGCACTGGTACCCACTCCTATGCAGTCTGGCAGCAGTGACACCCTGTCACCTACATCAGACCCCCTCCCTGCTGTCCCAGCAGGAGAGACAGATTTTGCATCCTCAGCTGCAAACCGTGAACCTTGCAGCCTGGCTTATTCCCTGAATACACCACCAGCAACAATCAGCAAACAGGTGCTGGATGTCATCCTTGAGGCCAGAAGGGCTAGTACTAGGAAAACCTATTTAGAAAATGGAAAAGATACTGTTCTTGGAGTCAGTCTCAAGGAAAGGAGGACACAGCCATGCCCACCTTTCCTCAAATCCTAGATTACCTAGCAGAGCTGCTCCACAAAGGCCTGTCTTCCTCTTCTATTAAGAGTCATGCCTCGGCCATCTCAGCTCATTATAATACTGAGCCACCTCTCTTTTCTCACTCTCTGGTCAAACAGTTCTTTAGAGGAGCTAAAAATTTAAGACCCCTGAGGAGAGCTCCCCCCTGCCTGGGACCTTAACTTTGTACTAGAGAAGCTCATGCCCTTTTAAGCCTGCTGCTATAGCACAGTTAAAATTCCTCTCTTGGAAAACAGCCTTACTTGTAGCCATCACTTCAGCAAGAAGAGTGTCTAAGTTACAGGCAGTAATGGCTGTGGAACCCTTCATTATTTTCCATGCTGACAGGGTTTCCCTCAGGACTAACCCATCTTTTATGCCCAAGGTGGTGTCCAATGTGGCTCTAAATCAATCCATCCATTTACCAGCCTTTTTCCCTAATCCTTAGAATAAAGGGAAATGGATCCTGCACTCTTTGGATGTACACAGACAACTCAGGTTCTACCTTGACAGGGCGAATCCTTTCAGAAAATCTGACCAGCTGCTAGTCAGCTTTGCTACAGGGGCAGAGGGCAAGGCCATTTCAAAGCAAACCATTTCCAAATGGATAGCACACTGCATCCATTTCTGCTGCAAACACCACAGAAAACCTACCCCACAGGAGATCAGAACTCATTCCGCTAGGGCTACCTCAACCTCTACAGCATTTCTCAGGGGAGTCTCTAACAGGGACATCCTGGAAGCTGCAACCTGGAGTTCTGTGCACTCCTTCACCAAGCATTGCCACTTACCTGTCTTTTCTAAATCCAGAGCTGGATTTGCCACAGCAGTCTTACAAGGCCTACTAGCCAGCCCTACTATTACTTGACTGCCTCCACCTTTCCTCAGCTTTGGGAATCAACCCAAGTGTGATGACTGCAACAGTGAAACACGAAGAATATAGTACAGATGTTCTTCGTGTTTCACTGTTGCAGTCATTACATTTGGGTAATCCTGCTGGCAGGTTGCCCTCAGTTGGCCTGAATTCCAAAGTCCTGGGTCCTGCTTCGGCTGCTATCACCCCTTCCCTGACGTCAGGTCATCAGGGGTATAAAAGATGCGGCCAACGCCATTTTCTTTAGTCTTTCTTGCTGCACGGTGCCCGAAGCAGAAGCAATTCGCAAGTGCCGGTCAGCCGACTCCTGAGATTTTCATGTTCGAGTTTCAGATCCAAAGTCTTCAATAAAGCTAAGTACCTCGTTGGGGAAACTTTTTTCTTGCTCCAGACCGATGTCAGAAAAAGTAAATAATTGTATTTCTTGTGGGAAGCAAATACCTCATAAGGACTTTCATTCTTACTGTATTCCTTGCCTAGGCCCTGATCACAACATTTCTGGTTGTCGGTTTTGTGCTAGATTTAACCAACGCACTATTAAGCATCGGTATGATTTTGCATTAAACTTTTTTGGGCGCAGATTTAATTATAAAATGTCATCGGATAGCCATCCGACTACCGGTGTTCACAAAAAACACGAAGAAAAAGATAGACAACCGAGGCCCAGTCGCCAGTTCTCAGTGAGGCGCTTTCGCAGCCCCTGACACCTGCTACTTTAGAGTCGCAGGCCACTACTGACTCCCATGTGGAGTCGGCCATGCCGCTGGAAACTCAAGGTATTGGAGCCTCGGATACTATTCCTTCAGATGGGTCTGGAGCCGCTGAGCAGGCACCAGCTTCTGAGGGTGTATTCAGACCTAAACATCTTTACATTAAACCAACCTCAGCTTCAAAGTCAAAGACTAAAGCACCTTCTAAAGCAAAGAAACAAGCTCAAGAGCCACGTGGTCAGGCCTCTATGCCCAAAAAACAGATGCTCAAAATGGCTGAAGACTTAATTACCTTGATCAGGGGTTCCCATCCCCCTCCTGATAAGAGGCCTAGGCCAAGAGACTGACTATGAATCTTCAGATCAGGTTTCTATTTCTTCTGATTCCTCTTCTGATCAGGAATATTATTTTCCCCCCTATGAGGATTCTGATGCTGAAGAATCTATACCTTCAGCTTCTCCTCCAGAGGACTACTCTTTTGGGGAAACCTTGCATACCATGAGGGAGCATTTCTACTGGGAGAGCCAAGATTTTTCAGAATCTAAAAGGAGGCTCAGGGATTTCCTTTTACTACCTCAACACAGGCCACTAGCCATTCCACCTGTGTTAGATATTGTAGATCATGTGTTTTCGGAGTCTAGTCTTACCCCTGACACCTTACCTCCAGCTCCTGTTAAGCCTGACAGATATTACAGGGTTCCTGAGTCTCATAAATTCCTTTTTAAAAACCCTGCTGCAGACCCAGAAACTATTTCACAGGGTCCCAAAGGAGTTAAGGCTTCCGCTGCAAAAAACCCCACCCCCTCTGACAGAGATTCTAGGGCACTGGATAGATGGGGAAAAAGGTTTACACATCTGCTACTTTGGCTATAAGGGCCTTAAACTGTCAGTTTCATATGCTCAAATACCAGCAACATGTCATGGAATTGCTTAAACAGAAAATGTTATTAAACTCTGAATGTGCAGAAAACAAGGAAATGCAGGATTTATTGCATGCAGCTGAACAAGTTGGAAAGCATACTTTGCAATGTGGTTTTGATTCTTTGGAGGCCTCCTGCAGGGCCGCAGTTACGGGTTCTGTAATTAGGAGGCATGCTTGGTTAAAGGAACAAAATCTGCCTGATTAAAATTATTAGATGCACCTTTACAGCATGATACTTTGTTTGGTGTTAAGGCAGAGGAAGTGTTAAAGAAAATGGAGGACAAAGCTAAATCTATGCAAACTGTCAAATATTTTTTACAAGTACAGCCACCTAGGTTTAGTAGACACTGGCCTACAAAGAATTGGTCCTTTCCTGTGTCAGACAGACCTCAAAGGGGCAGATCCAGATGCCCTAGAGGCAGATCCCAGGCACAAGGTTCCTACAGGTCAAAGCAATGGGGTGCTTCTACCTTCAAAGTTGGAGAAGACAAATCACAACCATACAGGAAACAGTCCCAATGACTTCCCCCTGCCTGCACCAAGCACTTATCTCCTGGCAGCACCCTTAGGGGGAAAATGAGCACTTTTTTCTCAAAATTGGCACATTATAACCCAGGACAAGTGGGTTCTAAATATCGTGTCACAAGAGTACAAGTTCCATTTTCATACCCTGCCAAAGGCAAACGGCTGGCCAGATCTGCCAAAAAATCAATGGGCAGAGGCACAAAAACAAGTGTCATCCCTCATGAACATGGGGGCCATTCAACAAGTACCAGACCAAGAGCAAGGACAAGGATTTTACTCAAGACTGTTTTTGGTACCCAGAAAGGACAAGGCCTGGAGACCAATACTGGACCTATCTATTCTGAACACATACCGGGATGTACCAAAATTCAAGATGATGACTTTGCAGCAGCTTCTTCCCATGCTGGGCAAGAACGCTTGGCTGGTGACTCTAGACCTAAAAGAGGCATACCTGCATGTCCCAATCAGACAATTATGCAGAAGATACCTCAGATTCAAGGCTGGCTCAATGCATTACCAATTCTCTGCACTGCCCTTTGACTTATCTACTGCGCCCAGGGTCTTTACAAAGTGCCTGGCACCAATAATTGCATTCTACAGACAAAGAGGAATACAAATATATCCTTACTTGGATGACTGTCTAATTCAAGCAGAGAACAAGGACATTCTTCTACAGCATCTGGCGTTTGTGAAAAGACTTCTAACATGCCTAGGGTACACAGTCAACGAAAAGAAATCAAAACTAGTACCCTCTCAAGAGATAATATTCCTGGGTGCAAGCTTAAATACAACTGCCCAGATGGCTTATGTCACGCCAGACAAACAAAGGCAACTGACTATCTATTTCAAAATGTTGACAACAAAGGCCCAGTTATCTGCAAGAAAAATTCTGCAGGCTTTGGGCTTTATAGCATCCTGCATCCTACTAATTCCATATGCAAGACTACATATGAGGAAACTTCAGTGGTACCTAAAAAGTGTTTGGACTCAACATTGCCACAGCCTGGAAACAATGATTACTCTCATTCCCTGCCTACAACAGGAGTTTCGATGGTGGGCAAAGGCTTGTCGCCAAAACAAGGGACAGCCATTCACATTACCCCCACCCAGGCAGACACTAACAACGGATGCATCAGACTATGCCTGGGGGGCCCACATGGCAGGAAGATGCATTCAGGGCACATGGTCCTCAACCCAAATGCATCTACATATCAATCAAGAGGAGATGCTAGCTGTTCAGAATGCCTTTACAGCCTTTAAGGACCTACTTCATCCGGAACAACTACTGATAAAGACAGACACCACCACGGTCATGTGGTATATAAACAAGCAGGGGGCACACATTCTTACCCCCTTTGCAGATTAGCCATGACTTTGTGGGACACAGCATTGACTTACCAAGTACATCCGCAGGCACAATTCCTGCCAGGAAGGAAAAATACTCTGGCAGATGAACTAAGCAGAAACCTCATGGATCCCCACGAGAGGCAGCTGGATCCACAAGTCTTTAGCATGATAACAAGGAAATGGGGATGCCCGGACATAGATCTATTTGCCTTCCCTCTCAACTACCAACTAAAAAGATTCTGCACAAGGACTTATCACAGACAAGCATGGAAAGTGGATGCCCTAACTTTCAGCTGGAAAAACCTATCAGTATATGCCTTTCCCCCACTGCCTCTCCTCTCCAAGCTACTCCTAAAGGGCAGACAGGAGAAGCCAAAAATGATACTATTTGCCCTAGACTGGCCTAGGGGGAGAGAATTCTGCATTCTTTGGACATACACGGACAGCTTCGATTCTACTTGGACAGAACCAAAGTTTTCAGAAAGAGAGAGCAATTACTAGTGGCATATGCTGCAGGATTACAAGGAAAGGCTATCTCAAAGCAGACTATTTCAAAGTGGATAGGCTACTGCATTCGTTTCTGCTATTCACAACATGACAGGCCAGTGCCTAAGGGCATTAGGTCTCATTCAACCAGAGCAGCAGCCTTCCTCAGGGGAGTACCAACCAAAGAGATTTTAGAGGCTACTACCTGGAGTTCAGTGTACACCTTTACAAAGCACCATCATTTACCACTCTAAGTCCAGGGCAGGCTTTGCCACTGCAGTTCTGCAGGGCCTCATAGCTGCCCTTAATGCTATTTAGCTCCCGCCTCCCAACCTTAGCTTTGGGATTCAACCCAATTGTAATGACTGCAACAGTGAAACACGAAGAACATAGTACAGTTGTGTACACGTACCATAAATGTAGATGTTCAAGTGTATTCACTGTTGCAGTCCAGGTTACCCATCTTCCATCCCTCTTACTTTTGCTGGAACTTATCTGTACTTCTCTAATCTATACAACCTATGTGGTGCATTTGCTTGTAGATGAAGATAAAATATACTTTGGTGCATGTATGTTTTATTAACATATTTTTTAGCCTACACTTTTGGCGGCACCTGACATCTGGGCCAAGAAAAACTGAAGAAAATGGTGTCTGCTGCATCTTTTATACCCCTGACGCTCTGACATCAGGGAAGAGGCGACAGCAACCGATGCCGGACCAAGACTTTGGAATTCAGGCCAACTGAGGGCAGCCTGCCAGCAGGATAACCCAATTGTAATGACTGCAACAGTGAATACACTCGAACATCTACATTTATGGTAAGTGTACACAACTATACTTTTTTTATACCAAGTGATTGTGTATAAAAGTGATTTTATCCCTCCATATAAACATGAAGGGATTAAATAATGTTTTCATATGCTTAATTTTGCAATAGAATGTGCTTACAATGATTTTATGCAGAATAAGCACATGATTAGATGTAATTTGACTGTTTAGGAATGGAAGGAGTTACAACTTTTGGCTAAAAATGATCAAATTGTTATTAAACCTTCAGATAAAGGCAATAAGATAGTGGTTGTGAATGTTCAACAGTATTTTCAAATCTGCATGGTACATCTACAGGACCAAAAGACATACAAGGAAAGCCTTACAAGTGAATATAAGAAACCCATGGCAGATTTTGGGATACTTATGAAAAAGGGCTTACGATTGGGTTAGTTTTCTCGTGTTAATTTGGAAAGGAGATTTAATTCTAGTGATAGTGAGTTGACAGTTTTTTACTGTCTTCCGAAAATCCACAAGAATAAGTTTAATCCACCTGGCAGACCCAGTAGTTGTAAATGTTGGTCTGTTTTTGCATGTAAATGATAACTGAGGATTCACTGTTTGATTTTCTACATGAGTCGAGGTAGCAGTGGTCCTTACGATGTAGTTAATGCAGTTGTTAGAGTACACCTGCCAGACCATAACAGTGAATTTTTGAGTAATATGATTATTGCAACAGAATGTGTTTCTTCCCTCTGTCTTATTGGGTTCATTTGTATATGTTATACCAATAATTTAAATTTTATAAGTGTGTTTGACTTAAGTTTTCCCATAGGTTATTGTTGGTTGTGGTTAATTCTTACAATTTTGTTTTGTTAGGAGATGTGTTAATATGGGCAAGTGCCAGCATAGCCAGCTGGAGTTTTGTAAAGAACGATATGTCCTTTGCATGTCAAACTGATTTGTTTGAAATGTATCAACAGTGCACCCTGCTTAAATGAAGAGAAATGTACATGTATTTTGGTAGCTGAATTAAATGTATATGTTTTAATAGTGGATACTGGCACAGCAGAGTTTAAATTTAAAGAAAAATAAGGGAAATGTAAATGAGCTGTTAAGCAATTAAAAGCCACCTCACAGTGATGAATAGGACTAGATCTGCTGGATCTGGAGAGGAGCCTTTGTTCATTATCTCAGTGAAAAGAGGGAAGGCTACTGCCATAAACATTTGAATGTGTATTGTGGCCATCTGTGCTAACTTCCTGTCTCAGCTTCAAAGGGGAATGCTGTGAGAACTTTGAGTTGGATGACCAGATGAGGTCATTCTGCCAGCACTCTTGGAAATTATATTTTGGATATTACAAAGAGACTGTGTGAGATTTCTGTATAGCAAAGATTAGGACTTTTCTCTTTCCCTTTCTCCTTCTCTACAGCTGAGTGATTTCAGAGTTAGTATATATAAGTTGCAAGGGGTGTGCAATTGTCAAGGGCAAGCCTTCCCCATGAATGTATGTTTTGTGTTTGTATAGTTAATATTTGTTGTGGTGGTGGGTAGAAGTTGTGAATTTTTTTGTGTGTTGTATACAAGTTGTTTTAGTTGGGATTTTTTAAAATTTGGTTCTGCATATTCTCTTCGTATAGTAGCGTAGCTAGGATGGGGCAAGAGGTGCATCTGCCCCAAGTGCAAAATTTTGGGGGGCACAGTCAGCTGATCTAAATCTGTAATGCAATACCATCTATTAAAAGTAGGTATTACAACTGAGGTCAAACCTGATCTCTGTAGCGCTCCTTGTGTGGTCTAAACGGTAACAACTGCTTGCTATAGTTTAAAAGTAAAAAAAAAACAACCTGAACGTTATAGTGCTCCATGCAGATAGAGTGTAAACTGTAGCAGCTGTTTGCAACAGTTTTAAGAAGGAATTTTTTTAAGTAAAACATTAGCGCTTTAGCTCTGCATGCTGCAGTTTAAAAGAAAGATTTTTTTCTTTAAATAAAACCTGAGCACTGTAGCACTCTGTGCAGGTAGAGTATTAACTGTAGCAACTGTCTGCTACAGTTTACACCCTGCCTGCACAGGTTTTAGTTAAAAAAAAAAAAAAGAGATTTTTTTGTTTTTTTTTATATTTAAACTGTAACAGCTGCTTGCTACATTGTACCAAGCAGTTGCTACAGTTTGGACCACACACGGACTGCAAGATAATGGATGAGGGTTGTGGCAGGGCAGAGAAACAGGACCTTAATAACTGGGCAAGAGGGAGCTGGAGTGTGTTGTACATCTGGCAACCTTTTGATGTAGAGGAGACTGCTACTTGATACTTTGCTGCGGCAGGTGCAGCATACATTGGTTTTGTCCCATGACACCATTGAAGCAAGGACTTTGGACCACACTTTATTAGTGCTTCTTGGGGACAGTGGTTCTTATAGGCCTGTGATGAGTAGATCTGGAATGCCTTCTTCCCAAGAGAATTTAGGTGACTCTCCTCCAAGTCCCCTTAGGAAGAAGTGAAACAAGAGGAAGAACCTAGACTCACCCCTCAGAGTCCCCATCTCCATATACAGATTTTGACAAAGAGAGGGATGTCCTTCATGGATGCATCTGCAGTCATAACAACTGGGGTTGTCCTGTCGTCAGGCAGCCCTTCAGTCGGCCGGATTCCAGTTAATAATTGTTTAACCTGTATTTCCACTCTTACTGTCTGCCTTGTTCAGCCTGTTCGCCTGTGCTTGCTGAACATTTTGGATCCTCCTGAAACCATGGTTAGAAAACTGATCAAAGTACAGCTGACTCTATCTCTACAACTGAGGCCCCTGCTACCATTCTTGAATCGGCCCTTATTATACCCACTACGGTGGTTGCCACTGACTTATCAGACACCATTCCCTTGGATGTCTCCAGCCATGTCCATTAAGGCCTTCGCCAGGGCTAAAGCAGCCAAGACTACTAAATCAGTGCCTGTAAACCCCTCAACCAGGCCCTCCTCTAGTTCTCAAATGCTTACTCTGGCAGAAGATTTAATTTCATTAATTAGAGGATCTCAATCTCACCCAGACAGGGCCTCTCAGCCCCCAGCGAAGTGACCTGAGCCAGTGTCATCTGATGATTCAGCCGATGAATCAGACATAACTGATCAGCCAGAGGCTCCTTTCTCTAATTTTGAAGACTCTGATGCTGAAGAATCCATTCCAGCTGCTTCCCCACCAGAAGAATTTTCCTTTGAAACCTTACATGCCATCGAGAGCAGTTCCAATGTCAGCAACAGGATTTTTCAGACTCCAGAAACTGCACCTTCCACAACACAGGCCCTTAGCTATACCTCCTGTTCTCTCTGTGGTGGATGATGCTTTCAATGATGTCTGCTCTGCTCCAGATTCTTTACCTCCAGCCCCTGCCAAACCAGACAGATTTTACAGGGTGCCAGACACTCATCACCACCTTTAACAGGCCCCTCTTGCAGACCCGAAACTATATCCCAGGGTCCCATAGCTAAAACCCTATTCCTTCTGAAAGGGAAGCAAGGTCATTAGACAGATGGGGCAAAAGGTCTACACTTCAGCTACTCTCTCAGCTAGAGCTTTAAACTGTCAGTTTCACATGATACAATACCAAGAGTTTATGCTTGATCAGTTAACTAAAAGCTAACCACTGATGAATCTCTTGATAAGAAATATGTATTAGAAATGGTAAATAACATACAACAGGTTAGTAACCATTCCTTAAAATGTGGCTATGATGCACTGGAGGCTTCATTTAGACCAGCCATGACTGGCACAGTGATAAGAAGGCATGCATGGCTAAAGGAACATGTTAAAGCAAAGTTACTAGATGCTCCTATGGATAAGATAAGTTTGTTTGGTACACCTGCCCAGCAGGTTATGAAGAAAATGGAAGAAAAGGCAAAATTAAAGATTTCTTGCAGGTTCAACCCCAAGGTTTAGCAGGAACTGGCCTGCCAAAATTGGTCCTTTCCTGACTCCACAAGATCTCAAAGGGCAGAAACACAGAGGCAGAAACCAATCCAGAGGAGGTGCCTACAGAGGACTACAGTGGCAAGGTAACAACAGAGGCACAGACACAACCACTGCCACTACATCAACACAACCACAGTGACTTAATCCTAAAACAAATAGCAGCCTTCTCTAGGCGGAAGTTAACCTTATTTTCAAAAACTGGCACTATATAACAAAAGACAAGTGGATTTTACAAACCATAGATCAAGGGTTCCACTTCCACACTTTACCAATCAAAAGAGGAATGCCAAATCTACCTCCAAATCAAAAACAGAGGCTCTACAACAGATAATGCAGTTAGCAAACATGAAAGCTGTGGAAAAAGTGCCAACTGCAGAGCAAGGAAAGGGGTTCTACTCAAGACTATTCCTAGTCCCAAGAAAGGAAAAAGTTGGAGACCAATTAAATACATACATCATTGTCCCAAAATTCAAAATGCTGACCCTACAGCAACTTCTATGCTGGGCAAGGAGTGTTGGCTGGTAACTCTAGATCTCAAGGAGGCATACCTGCAATCTGCAGAAGATACCTCAGATTTCTTGCAGGATCAGAGCACTATCAATTCTCAGCATTTGCAGACTACAGGGAATACAAATTTACCCATACGGGACAACAAAGCAAGCTGACAACAGATTTACAAAGGGTCATCCACTTGCTACAAGCACTGGGATACACAGTCAATCTACAAAAGTCAAGGCTGATACCATCCCAAACAAGGACATTCTGAATTGGACACAGTAAAACAAATGGCATTCCTAACTGCAGAAAAACAAAAGAACTCCTCTTTACTTCTTGGCACTAAACAGACTGAAACAAGTCAACAGCAAGAAAAGTACTGCAGGCTGGCATCATGCATAATCCTGGTCCCACTTGCCAGACTACATATGAGAAAACTACAGTGGTACCTAAAGAATTTATGGTCCCAACACAGTCACAGCCTAGAAACAGAAATCCCACTAATTCCATGCTTAAAACAGGAGTTCCTATGGTGGGAGACCATCACAACAATGCTGGACAAATGCGCAAGGATTGTGGACACAGGATCAACTTCACCTGCACATCAACCTAAAAGAAATGCTGGCAGTAAAACTGGCAATCCAAAGGTTCAGACCATTTCTCAAAGAGGGCCAGTTGATGATAAGGACAGACAACACCACAGTCATGTGGTACATCAACAAGCAGGAGGCACTCATTCATACCCCTATGCAGAATGACTTTGGAGCTGTGGAACCTGGCACTCAGCTACAACATCCAGTTACAGGCAATGTTTGTACCGGAAAAGAAAATATTCTAGCAGACATATGGAAACTGCACGGACATTTTCAAGACCATCTCAAAGAAATGGGGAATGCCTCAGATAGATCTATTTGCATCACCTCTCAATCCCCAGCTCAAAAATTCTGCACAAGGACATTACACCCACTGGCATGGAAAGTGGATCTTCAGCTGGAAAGGCCTGACAGCATATGCATTCCCACCTCTTCCTTGATACACAAAGTATTACTAAAAATCAAGGAATAACCCCAAAGGATAATCTGATAGCTCCAAACTGGCCAAGACAACACTGGTACCCACTGCTGAGGAACATGTCTCAGAACAATATGTGGCCAATACCCTGATGCCTTTGATGCTAACTCAGAACAACTACAGCATCATACATCCAAACCTAAAACGTTGCAACTGACTGCATGGAACATCACATAGCAAGAACTTTCTCAGAGAGTTAAAGACATTATTCTTGAAAGACCTTCAACAAGAAGGAACTATGCTGGAAAATGGAAAAGGTTTGTCATTTGGAGTACTGAAAGAGGAAAAGATGTGTCAAACATAGATATGCCTAACATTCTAGAGTATCTGGCGAACTTCTTCATTCAGGCTTGTCCTACTCTTCCATCAAGATACATGCATCAGCTATTTCAGCAGAATACAGCTTTGATCCACCTGTTTTTTCACACCCTTTGCTCAGGCAGTTCCTCAGAGGAATCAAGAATGTAAAACCTCCAAGGAAACCACCTTTGCCAGCTTGGGACTTAAACTTTGTGCTAGAAAAGTTGACACTATCACCCTTTGAACCAGCAGCAACAGCGGACCTACAACACCTGTCATGGAAAACTGCTTTCCTACTGGGCATTACTTCAGCAAGGAGGGTTTCAGAGCTACAGGCCTTAATGGCAGTGCAACCCTTCCTAATCTTCCACCAAGATAGAGTGTCCATGAGGACTAATCCTACATTTATGCCTAAGGTGGTATCCAGAGTGTCTTTAAACCAGGCAATCCACCTACAAAGAATACTGCATACCTTGGATGTACATAGACAACGGACAGAACAAAAAATAGCAGAAAGACTGACCAACTTTTGTAGCCTATGCAACAGGAAGGGAAGGAAAAGCTATTTCAAACAGACAATCTCCAAATGGATAGGAAATTGCATACGATTCTGTTACTCCTTCCATGGAAAACCAATTCCACAGAACATAAGACCTCATTCTACAGCCACTACCACAGCCTTCGTGGCAACCAAAGACATTATGGACCTCTGTGCATACATTTGCCAAGCATTATAACTTACCTCTATATTCCAGATCCCGAGCAGGGTTTGCCACTGCTGTACTGCAAGGGATCATAATCTAGTTTTATCCTCCTCCCTAGTTGGCTATGGTATTCTACACTGCAGATGCATCCATGAAGGACATAGTACAGTTTTGTACCTACCATAAATGTAGATGTCCGAACTGGATAGCATCAGTCTTTTATGGTGTATTTGTTTGTATATATGTACATACATGCTTATTTTTGTGTTTACCTCTATCTTTTGGAAACATTGGCATCTATCCAAATTTTAGCCTCCAAGAGGGCTACTGGCATCTGGGGCAAGAAACACTGAGGAAAATGCTGATGCCTTTATACCAGACCAACAGAGATGATGTCGGGTGAAGTGCGACATCAGGACTTTGGAAGACTGAAGGGCTGCCTGACGACAGGACAACCCCAGTTGTTATGACTGCAGATGCTATCCAGTTCGGACATCTACATTTATGGTAGGTACAAAACTGTACTTTTCTCTCATTTCCCTCCAGAGGATGCCATTTTCGGTGAGGTACTGAAAATGAGGCAAAGGGGCTTTGAGACTAGCATGCCTCTGATTGGAAGAAATAGCTTCTGATGGCCCTCCTATTGGCCATTTTGTTTTGCTAAATGGTTGTTTTATATGATAAGCTCATTGGTGTAGCTTGTTCCTGGATTTTTGTTGATTGGTCCTTCTTTTTCTGTGACTAGAAATTGCTATTATGAATGGCTTTGAGACTGACATGCCTCTGATTGGAAGAAATTGCTTATGATAGCCCCCTATTGGTTATTTTGATATGCTAAATGATTGGTTTATATAAGCCCATTGGTTCAGCTTGTTCCTGGTTTTTGCTGATTGGCTATATGTTTCTTTTTAAGTAAACCACTGGTTAGCACTTATCCACCCTGAACTTTGCTTTATGCTACTTGTTTTTTTTATCTTGTTTTGTATTAAAGAATTTAGCTTTTAACTAGACATGTTTGTCTCACAACAGCCTTGGTGGTACGTCTCATCTTTTCTCCTGCATTTCTCCATTTGTTGAGACCACTTTTGGTAACGTAGTGTTTTTTGTTTTTATGTATATTCCTGAAGGCTTGTCCACCTGTATGTGTCTGGAGGCAGTTAGGGTGGCATTTATGACTTCATCCAAGTGAGTGGATGGCCATCACACAAGATAGTCAAGTGCAAATTATTATATCCAGAGACTACACTTCACCATTTTTCTTAAAGCTACAACTACCAAATGTTCCACCCCATCAAATACAAGAAACTGTAAAGGAGGTGTCTATATTTCTTCAAGAGGTCCCAGGAAACCAGAAAGTGTCAGAAGTCTATTCCAAACAAGAGCAAGGACTTCAGGCCAATTTTAGATGTCAGTGGCCTAAACCAGTTTGTGAAAAAGAACCCATATAGAATGGTCACAGTAGCAACAGTTTTGCTGTACCTCAAGACAAACAACTGGATGTGATCTGTAGACTTCCAGAACATCTATCTCCAATATTTCAAAGTAGTTTAAGTGCTTTCTGTGCTTACAGCCTGGGCCAGTCGTTATCAGTTCAAATCCTTGCCCTTTGGGCTCACCACAGCTCACCAGGTCTTCACCAACTGCATGGAAGTAGTTGCAGCTCATCTGCAACTAACAGGGATCTGTGTATTCCCTTACCTAGATGACTGGAGTCATTACCAACAGCCAGAAACTATTTTTACACCTCTGCCTGTCTTTAGGTGTCTCCACAAGTTAGCAAAAATGACAACCACAACCTTCACCGCAAATTACTTTCATCAGATGCCATATGGACTCAATATCATGCCTAGTGTCTCTCACCCCAGAAAGGCTCTCATCCTTTCAATGATCAGTCCAGATTGTCTGTCATCATTAGCACTCTCCAGCCTAGAAATTCTGTCTCTCACAGCTGCCTCCATCATCGTGGTCAGCTGCACAAAATTTCACATGATGATCCTCCAGTGGATGTTATCCACTCAATGGTCCCAACTAACAGGCTGTCATTCAGCCACTGGACTTTTGACTCAGACTTGCAGGAATCATCTTAACTGGTGGCTGACATCCCATTCCTTCAAATAGGAAAACCATTTGTCGCACCCTCTCCATCAGTAATAGTAACCATGGACACCTCCTCTTTGCAGTGAGTAGAGCATTTCAAGAGGAAGATGGTCCAAGAAATTTGGAAAAAGTCTGAAGCCATTCAACACATCAGCATCTTAGAGATGAGATTGATCCTTCTAACACTGGAGAATTTTCTGTACCTCTTGGCTCCAGGAGTAATAGCCATATAATCGGACAACATGCAAGTGGTTTGGTATATTAACTAGAAGGAAAGAAGTCATACCCCAGTCTGTGGAGAGACCATGAGTGTATGGCAGTGGACATTAGATTCAGGTTGCTGATGCGTCATGTCTGTCTCCTTGTTTTCTGCCAACTTTCTTTGCAGATCCAGCTGTTGTATTCGCTGATCTGCTTTGTGTTCAAGATACTTCACCTCAGGTGCCAATCAGTGTAATTTCAGTTGGGTTTAACATCTTCCTGGGATGGAACAGATTTGTCCTTTGTTTGCCTGCTGCACACCTCAAGGCTGTTTCCAGGCTATACTTCCACTGTACACAAAGCTGACACCATCTCCTCTTTAGACATGTTATCATTCTGGACTCTTTACTTTACACTAATTTCTCAATTATGCCACTAACATTATAGCATAGTTGCAGGAAGAGCTCATTTTCTGTTTGTTTTCCGAAACTAAACTTACTGAAAAAGTGAAATGACTGTTGTGCACAACCAGACTAGTGTTTGTTTTATGTTGTTGCTGAGAGAGCATATGCACACCTTTTATAACAAAGCTGTTTTAGGGAAATACATTCAATTCAAGTGGCCTGTGTGTAGCCTAGTCTAGGTGCAGATGCTGGATAATCTCTTTTATACCTTTGAGGACAAGTTGCATTTTGTGAAATGATTATTGAATACGACTGTTTTGCACAGTCTTTACCCATACCAATAGTGTAACTTGAGAGTCCATCTGTCTATGCCAGCTTGGTCGTCTTACATATCTGTTTGGCAGTGGTGAGATGCAAACTCTGTTTGTGCCATTCAGTCCTTACATTTGATGGCCATTTGTGATGATAGTCCCCATATTCCTTTTCTCTCCACTCTATCCATGAACCACGGTGTCCTCCAGTGGACTTTTCCCAGGGCAGTTGCTTTTCAAGCAGGTTATTTTTATGTAAACACACACACACACAATTCCTAAAAGAGGCTGGTCAGATATTTTTTATCGTTGTTTACTGGGATGTCTGATTGGGTACATTAATGACCCCCCTTTTCTGTGGAAGCCACAGGAGAAAATCTCCACATAGAAGATTAGATGCAGCAATAATTGGATATCGAGATGTACAGTATTAACACAACTTGGAAGGTAGATCATTTCAGAGAAAGTACATTTCAGGGACATTTCATACAAAAAAGTGATACAAATTTAATTTCACAGTAAGATACGTTGGATAAAAAAATCACTGAGTAAATATGTAAGAAAATTTTACAAATGATTATTGGTAGGAGTTGCTGAAAAATATGAATTCCGAAAACTTGTTAGAGATTCAAACAGTAGGAAAAAGAAGAAGGAAAAACAGTGTGTTGGAAGAGTAAATGAAAGAGTAATGTGAAATAAGGAAGGCAAGCTGGGTAGAGAACAAAGTAAAATGATAGGAAGAAGTGTGTGTGTGTGTGTGTGTGTGTGTGTGTGTGTGTGTGTGTGTGTGTGTGTGTGGATCTGCTTCTATAATTTCAAATGCCATAAGATCGAATTTCATAAACACGAGACAAAAACATTGGAAATATAAAACTACGAATTCTAAAAAGCTGAAACTTTGAAACAACGAAGCAAGCAATGTGCGTGTCTGGAAGGCAACTGAGGAATTCAGTGGACATAGCGCAAACAGAAAAACAAATCTCTACATTAATAAGCAATGTCTTTTGGCTTTTCCTAGTTAGGGCTCGCCATAGCAGATCACAGGTCTGCAGATTGATTGGCAGTGGAGTTTAACAGTGGAGTTGCCAGCCTGGCACCCAACCTTCATAGAAAGCAAACCCACACATGCACCTACCTACATGTCTTTAAAGCTCACTTGACCACAGGGAGGACATGCAGACTCCGCACAGAAGGCGCTCCAGCTGAGAATCTAACCTCTTGCTGTGAGGTGACAACGCTAACTAATACACCACCACAGCCGACCAAATATCTACATTAGTAAACATAACTAAAACAAAAGAAAAACTTTTTGCAACATTTTTGCAGCCCCCTGCAAATTATATATACCAACTCCAAGATCACACTACATTGGGGAAAAGGGTAAATTTCCTGATCCTTACTGTATTGCGATCTCTATTTACAATCAGTTAACATGAAAAATTCCTCTCTTGCGTATTATCTTACACCGAAGAAGATGACTTTCTTGATTTTACCACAATTTTCATTGAAATCCTCCATTGCCTTCTGGACATGCGCATTGCTTGGTTCATTGTTTCAAAGTTTCGGCTTTCTTAGAATTCGTACTTGTGTATTTCCAATAATTTTGTCTCATGTTTGTGAAATTCAATCTTGTGGTATTTTGAATTATAGAAGCAGCTCGTATACATGAATATATATTCATGTAGGTATATGATTCTTCTGTGAAGGATTACAAAGAGGATAAGTTTGTGATGGATTACAAAGAGGATAAGTTCTTAAAAGAGTAAATGTTTACTTTATAATTGTGTGTTAGGAGAGGAGCACTGACATATTCTTTTATTAGTTAGATAAGATTTTAGCTTTGATTTGAAGTAGAGTCTGGAGTGTTCCTGTCTAAGGGAGAGCAGAATGTCATTCCAGATTTTGGAGAGAATCACCTGCTATATTGTTTGATTTGGTGACTTGCAGATAAAGTTTATTGGTAGATTGATGGAACCTAGTCAGGGTGTACAGTTGAATAAGATTACCAAGTGTTGGGGATTTTTCTGGTTTATAGATGAGGTCATAAGTTGTGAATAGTTGAGAATATGTGAGATGGTGGGGGAGCTTGAGACAGTCTAATTCTTTAACTGCTTTTAAATGATGAGTCCTGTAGGGGTTGTTAGTGGCAAATCTAGCAATTTCATTATAGCATTGGTCTGATTTATGGATTAAATTGTTACCAAATATTTGTGCTGAGTAGAGAAATGTAAGTAATTAGAGAGAAGTGGCAACATGTTTCCTTGCAGAGTTGGTCAGGAAAGGTTTGGCTCTGTAGAGGGAGCCTAATTTTTGGTGATTTTTTTTTTTTAATTGAGTCCCGTAAATGGTACTAGAATTTTAGAAATTCAGCAGTGTATACACTTAGCAATTTGGTATGTGGGACACCTTCAGTTTTTGTGTTATTTATATAAGTAATGGGAAAGTTATTCTTTTGTGGATGAAGCTGTTTAGAAGTAAAGAGGATAAGTTTTGATTTTTTGGGGGGTTGAGAAATAGCTCAGATATTTTTTAGCCATTTTTCAACTGAAGTGATGGAGTCTTGTGGTATTAATTGTAAATTAACTAGGATTTTTGATGAGCAGAGGGCAGTGGAGTCATTTGCATATTGTATTAACAAGGCACTTTTGGTTGTATTAGCTAGATTGTTCATGAAAATGTTAAAGTAGGGGGCAAGAACAGAGTCTTGGGGGAACTCCTACTGTTATGGGAAGAAATGTGGTGAGATCATTTTGTCACTTAACTGCTTGGGATCTGTCAGAGAGAGAACTTTGGAATCAATTCAGAGCTTGACTGTTGAGTCCTAAATGAGAGAGCTTTTGTAGCAGAATGGAGTGGGAGTCAGTGTTGAAAGCTTTTAACAGACCAAAGAAGAGGGCTGATACAAAGTTGCCGTCATTTCTACTAACATTGACAGTGTTGGTGAATTTGAGTTGGCCAGTAGTGGTGCTGCGGTACAGTCAGAAACCATGATGAGAAAAGAATGTTAGGGAAAAATGAGTGATGTGACTGACTGTATTAATTTGTATGCACTTTTCTAGAATTATAGATGGAGGGGATAATATGGAAATAGGTTTATAGATGATGATGATGACAGTGTTGTTGCCACAATTGTGGTAAGGTAATAGGAGAAGTAGGATTTATTGATAGTGTTGATTAAGATGGGCAGAGGGAGGGCTATTGCTTCTACAATTATTTTGAGATGTTCAGCTGGTAAATTGTGTGGTGTTAGAGAGGTAGGCTTTAGTTTAACAGAAGCTGTTTATTCACTATAATTAGAAATGGTTGGAAGGTAAGTGTATGAGGTGTGTTAGCAGTTTGGGTTGTTTGGAGTTAGTAGGCTGGATACTGACTTTGTAAAATGATTGTTAAGCAGATTAGGGATGTGATTTGGGTCATTAGCATTTCTTGCAGTGGGATAGGTGGGTCGTCCATATTCCCCACACTTTCTTCCTGGTATGGTAGTACCACTACTGCTCTACATACAGATAAAGATCCAAGCACACAAGCTACCCAGGCCACTCTTGATTTGCAGTATACCTACTTCAGAAGGTAGATATCTATGCCCTGAACTATATTACCAGAAATTATTCAGTACCCCCCTTTATAGATAATAAGATTGCATAAATAATACACACCAGCCACAAGATCTTGAAGTGACTACTCTTTAAACATTAAGTCAGACAATACAGATACAGTTTAAATATGCGGAGGAACCAGCAACTGCATTAGGAGTATCATAGTAACTACTAAACCAATCGAATATGTAAAGAAGAATCTGGACTATAGTTGACTAAATATTCTAGCTTACCAAAGAAGCACCAGACCTAACTGCTATACATTACAAACGTTAATAAAATTGCACAAATAGATTTCACAGCTCTTGTAGGAGGTACCAAGCTCTTATAGGTTATACTAAGAGAAGACTGAGATAAGTCCCAAATGCACATACATTTCAGTTCATCATTTCTGTTCAGAAACCCAGGGATTACATCATTTTCTTTCTAAAGAAAAACAAGTGCAACTACATTAAATCGGGTCCCTATCACTTTGTTGAATCACCATTTAGCAAATGCCTCTTTGTCAAACAACTAGTCAGTGAAAACACTAATCTGGAATTTGCCCTTTTCCCCACAGTAGTGCGATCTCAGAGTTGGTAAATTTAGTTAAAGGGGTGAGGGGCGTAGCCCCCCCCACATGCATACGTTTTAAGTTTTTTGAGGTTTTTTTTTTTACTATCTCTAGGGAGGACTGCCATCAGTTTTCCCTAGGAAAGTTTTCGCTGAAAAGTTAATTGGAGGATTAGTGTTTTCGCTGATGGTTGTTCAACGAGGTGTTCCCTAAATAGTGATTTGACAAAGTGATATAGACCACATTAAATCAGTTTGCTTTAGTCACTTTTCCTACACTCACAGGTTGGCAAACTGGTTCAGCATTTATAGAGGGTCTATATCAGAACATCGAAGTATTAAAACTTTGAATGTTCTGATATCGAACACTATTCAGCGAACACTAAGAATAGCGAAGCTGCAGAACAGAGAATTCTTTCCTCGGGGAAAGAATTCAGTCGGCCATTTCTGTGGCTTCGCTATTCTTAGCTCTGTGGTGGAAAGTTACGGGTTGGGTTCAGGTAAGTGTGCGATTGTTTGTACGTTAGGGTTAGGGGCGGGTTAAGTGAGTTAGGGTTAGGGCGCGGGTTAGGTGTGTGCGATAGTGACAGACTTTAGGGTTAGGGGTGGTTTAAGTGAGTTAGGGTTAGGGCGTGGGTTAGGTGAGTGTGCAATAGTGATGGATCTTAGGGTTAGGGTTTGGGTTAAGGTAAGTGGGTAGATAGTAGTGTATGTTTAGTTTAGTGTAGCGTTAGATGTAGGAATTTAAGTGTACGTGTGTGGTTGCTGTTTGTTTGATATGCTTGTGTTGTGTGTATGTGTTTCGGCTGTTTTGAATGGTCAATATTTTCATGTTTAGATGTTTTGGGGCCGATGAAATAGTGTTCGCTATTTTCATCTTTCAATAACGTGATATAAACGCTTTATAGACATATAACGGAATTTCACATTTAAATACAAATGACAACTTTCCAAGCATTGGCAATGCTTTTTTCAAGTTGACTGCAATCGCATCTTATTACCCTTGGCTTTCCTGTCTTCAAACCCTATATGCCTTAATTATATGCAGGCGATTAAGTCCTTCCTGAGAAACTGCTAAAAGTTACATTTTGCATTCCATTTGCAGTTTTATGTACTTCTCTTCCTTTTTATCTCCTTTCTTACATTTGTTGAGAATGGTTGCAAGGTTGCATATATTTTGCAGATCAACTGTGTTACCAGTATAAAATAAGAGAAAAGAGTCATATTTTTAAATCAGTTTTCATTTAGCTTGACATCATTATGGAGACAAGGTGATAGTCTCTGGGAGGTTCCAAGGCTTCCTTGTTCCATTCCACAAAGCTTAATGGCTGTATTGTATCTTGATGGTGGTAGAGTGCTCTTGAGTTTGGATCTGTTATTGTAGGATATTCTGTGTAAATGCACTTATTGATTAATACCATTTACCATAACTTAAAAAAAAACACTGGGGGCAAGATCTGAAAAAAACATATTGTACATTGGATTGAAGTACAAATCATATAGGAAAATGTTTAATTTCTTTTTGCTTAGAGTAGTTGGCTGTTAAAAGGGCTGCAAGATTTTACTGATTACATTCTTGCAACTGCTTGGATGCTAATAAGGTAATCAGCCAATGATCACACCTACATTATTCACTGCTTGCATCATATAGCCTTTTGTTTTACTTGTTTTTTTTTATTTTTGGAGTGTACTAACAAGTACAGTAAAAGTCAATAGTAAAAATGCTAAAACATTAGGTCACATATGACTTGATTTTAATATTTAGTCAGAGGACCTCATTGAACCATGGGTATTGTAGAGATTCAGTTAAATGAGTTTCATGTAAACAGAGTTCTACTGCATGTCAGGTACTGTTTAGATGACTAGAATTTGTATTCTGGATACTTTGCTGTATTACTTGGATTGAAAGTTCATCCAGATATGTCTGCACCTCAATACTGCTGCCAGGTTCTCATTTATTCTTCCTGCTTTTGTCTACATGAAATGTTATGTGGTTTCCATTAGATAAATTAATGTACAGTCAGAGGTATTTACAGTTATGCACCATAATTCCAAGAAACAAAGTAGAAGGTTTTTAGCATTCTTATAAAAATGTGTCTGTTATTGAGAAATATTGTATTGAATTCTAATGAAAGTATGTTAATACTATATTTAGGAGCTATTTTGTCTAACTCTGCTTGTAGGTGCAACGTAACTGCTGCTTAACACTGTGCAATTTTGGTATCCCAGAGGAGTTGGAGTTTCAGTACCACCGTGTTAATGAGTTGCTGCTGAGTATCTTGAACCAGTCTAGACAGGATGAGTCTCTCCAGCGCATTGCTGTGCATCTGTGCAATGCTTTGGTCTGCCAAGTGGACAATGACCACAAGGAAGCAGTAGGAAAGATGGGTTTTGTAACTGTATGTATTAATTCTGTTTTTCCCCAAGTATACTAATAATTTGAGTTTTGTTTTACTTGCCTGTTTTATTATTTGTTTCTGTCCTTAACATTACTCCAGAGGCCTATGAAATCAAGTGTTGATGTGCGTCCCATAGTTTGTGTACCTTATACCTCTCCACTGCCTTGTGAAATCAAGTTAGAAGAAACCACACAAGTGCTTGTGTATGTGCACACATTCTTTGATGAATACTCTTGTCAGAAAGACAGTAAATATCACTCACAAACCTCACAGCAAACCATTTCTATCAGTCCACTGTCAGGAACATTTTTTTCTGTTAGGGGAAAATATAAAAAATAAAAAATGTACAATAAGCTGGTTGCATAAGTGTGCACACCCTTAAACTAATACTTTGTTGAAGCACCTTTTGATTTAATTACAGCATTCATTCAGTCTTCTTGGGTACACAACTACCATCAATTAAAGAGACTCTGATTAACCCCAAGTAAAGTTCAGCTGTCCTAGTAGGATTTTCTTGACATTTACTCAGTTGTCTGCTACAGCAAAAGCCATGGTTCACAGAGAGCTTACAAAGCATCAAAGGGATCTCATTGTTGAAAGGTATCAGTCAGGAGAAGGGTACAAAAACACTTTCACAGCATTGGATATACCATGGAACACAGTGAAGACAGTCATCAAAAAGTGGAGAAAATATGGAACAACAGTGGCGTTGCAAAGAACTGGATGTCCCTCCAAAATTGATGAAAAGATGAGACGAAAACTGGACAGGGAGGATGCCAAGAGACCTACAGCAACACTGAAGGAGCTGCAGGAATTTCTGGCAAGTACTGGTTGTGTACTACATGTGACAACAATCTCCTGTATTCTCCATATGTCTGGACTATGGGGTAGGGTTGCAAGAAGTAAGCCTTTTCTTACACAGAAAAACATCCAAGCCTGACTAAAATTTGCAAAACAATACATCAAGTCTCCCAAAAGCATGTGGGAAAATGTGTTATGGTCTGATGAGACCAAGGTTGAACTTTTTAGCCACAATTCCAGAAGGTACGTTTGGCGCAAAAAACACTTTGCATCACCAAAAGAAGACCATCCCCATGGTGAAGCATGGGTGGTGGCAGTATCATGTTTTAGGGTTGCTTTTCATCAGCTGGAACTGGGGCTTTAGTCAAGGTGGAGGGATTTACGAACAGTTCACAAATACCAGTCACTTTTGGCCCAAAACCTTCAGGCGTCTGCTAGAAAGCTGAAGATGAAGAGGAATTTCACCTTTCAACATGACAATGACCCCAAGTATACATCCAAATCAACAAAAGAATGGCTTCACCAGAAGAAAATTAAAGTTTTGGAATGGCCCAGCCAGAGTGCAGACCTAAATCCAATCAAAAATCTGTGGGGTGACCTGAAGAGGGCTGTGCAGCAGAGATGCCCTTGCAATCTGACAGATTTGGAGCACTTTTGCAATGAGGAGTGGGCAAATATTGTGAAGTCAAGATGTGCCATGCTGATAGACTCCTACCCAAGAAGACTGAATGCTGTAATTAAATCAAAAGGTGCTTCAACAAAGTATTAGTTTAAGGGTGTGCACACTTATGCAACCAGCTTATTGTACGTTTTTTATTTTTTATATTTTCCCCCTAACAGATTTGTTTGTTTTTCAATTGAATTGTACAGGTTATAGGTCACATTAAAGGTGGGAAAAGTTTTGAAATGATTTATTGTGGTCTCATTTTTTTTATATCACGAAAACCTGGCATTTTAACAGGGGTGTGTACACTTTCCACGGTGTGTGTGTGTGTATATATATATATATATATATATATATATATATATATATATATATATATGTTAACTCTGATTGCACACCAGTTTTGGTAAGGAGAATAATTATGCTGCACAGAGCAGTCTTGTAGAACTCATGATCCCACTGTACTTATACAGATACAGACTTCAGATAAAACATACTTATAAAAAATACCTCTATTAAATGCAGGGAAGTCTGCAAAGTTGCAATTTGCTTTGCAGTCAGATTCTAGTTTCTGGAGTATTGTATCAGAATCGCCCCCCCCCTTGAATTCTTTTAACAGTATATATAAACATCATAGTTTAAACAGGTGCATATTTTGGGCTTGCTCGTTAACTGTAGTGTGTGTTTTCTTAAGCATTTCTCACAATTTAATTCTTATTTCTGTGCAATGCTATAAAGTTCTCATTTTAAACAACTTTGTTTTCTTCATTAAAAGCACCCACAGGTGTAAGCAGCCAAATAACAAGTTGAAGATCAATTAGCCTAACCTTTAAAAAAGATCACTCATAGGGCGTGGCCAAGATGCCAGTCTGATAGCAGCAGAAATCCATAGCTCTGCTTAGATTTTAATATCCTGACAGGAAATATATTTTAATTTTTAGAAAAATCTAACTAAAAGTATACTGAAAGATAGATTAATTTAGACTCTCTTATTATTTTCTAAAAATTAATACATAGTCAAGAGAATTTTTGAATTATTCCTATCATGAAGTTTTCTACTGGAGATTTCAACTTGAGCAACTCGAAGAACCCACACCAGGAGAGTGCAGTGAAGAAAGAGCTACATCTTGTAATAACAAACGTCCAAGAACTGTCACTAAAAATGGACAAATTTGAAAACAAAATGGATATTATCAAACAAGAATGCAGTAAACAACTGGAACTTCTAAATGGAATAGTAAAAAACAATCTGAACAGATTCTTGCCTTAGAGGAAACCGTAGCTGACCTGGATACTAGAGTGACAGAAAATGAACATTACAATGAATTTCTTCTGAAACAAAATACCAGGCTGATTGAGAAACTAGCAGACCTTGAAAGTAGATCAAGGAGGAATAACATATGAATATGTTGAATTTCTGAGAAAGTAGAGGGTGCTAGCATGATTAATTTCCTCAATAAGTGGTTTTCATCTGCACTAAACATATATGAATCCCTCTCTTTTGGGATTGAGAGGGCTCATCGGTCCCTGGCAAATCCAGTTTTGTCTCAGAGTTCATCTAACCCCAGGTCTATAATAGTTAGATTTCTTTCCTCACAAGACAAGGACTTAGTGCTGAAATCAGGTTGGACTAATTCCCCTATCAAGATGGGTGAGCAAGTTATTCGTTTTGACAATGACTACACCTCTACAATCATATCCAGAAGAAAGGAGTGCGTTCCTCTAATTAAGTCCTTGAAAAAAGCCAGTATTAAAGCTCAAATTCTTTTTCCTGTAAGAATAAAAATCATCTTGCCAGAAGGAGTGAAGATCTTTGATTCCTTACGAGAAGCAGTAGAATTTATCCAAAAGAAGAAAATACTGTCGGACATAGAAGAAATGGAATGGTCATCCCAGAGTTTGAAGAGACAGGCAACAAAAAATGGATGGTCTGTGACAAAACTAAGAAACTAAAGGACAAATGAATAAATTCCTTCTAATTTTAAATGCTTTGTTTTATGAATCATAATATAGTTGATTCTGGAAAATTTCTATACTGTAAGGTAATGTGAATCATCTTTATTATTTACTTTCTCTCTTCCTTTCTATATTTACTTCTTCTAATTACATATAGTACTAAGTATTTAAATAACATTCTCTCTCTCTCTTCTTTCTCCCTATTCCTTTTTACTAGTGTTCATTTTCTCTCTTTTCCCCACTTTAAGTACTTTACATATTTTTCCCTTTTAACTACAAAGGATATATGTCTTCTAATTCTTCAGTAATAGTGTAATTTGTCTTAATACCAAAGTGCCTTTTTTTCAGTGGTTGGGTAAAAATATGTTTCTGATTAGTGTTTCTAACTAGATGTTTTAGACTATTTGTTTAGACATATAAACATTAATGCAGTACATTAGTGGAGTTTTATAGATGGCTAAATATACATTTATATATATATATATATATATATATATATATATATATATATATATACTAGATTCTTTTTTCTTTTTTTTCCTCTGGTCTGGTTATTTGGTGGGTAAATGATTGAAATGTTATAAAATGATTTCTGATTTGAGGCAGCTGTTGTTACTTCTAAATAGCTGATGTTCTTCGTGTTTCACTGTTGCAGGCATCACCTGTGGGTTATCCCTGATATGGTAGCCCTCGGCCGGCCCGAATACCAGAGTCAGTGTTTTTCTGCATCAGCTGCTGTTGCCTGTAGTCTGATGTCAAGTCGTCAGTACTACAAAACAAGGCAGCCGATGCCATTACCTCAGTCTTTCTTGCCATGGAGCCCGTAGCAGAATCAGTTCGCAAATGCGCTGGTCGGCTGCTGCCAGAGTTTAAATTTCAGCTGAAAATGTCTAAAGCGAAGTACCCCATTGGGGATGCTTTTTTCTTGCACTAACCGATGTCTGAAAACGTCAACAATTGTCTCACCTGTGGAAAGCAGATCACATCGAGGCTTCCATTCATACTGCGTCACTTGTTTAGGCCCAGACCACGACATCCCCCGTTGCTGGTTCTGTGCCCTATTTAACGCGAGAACCATTCACCGTAGAGCTCTTATTGTAGACCGGTATTTTCGTCTTCCATCTTCGCATTCCGAAATGGTGTCCATCAGCCAACAATCCATGGACATTCCAAAAAATCCCAGAGATAAAGATAGAGACAGACCACACAAGGCTAAGCCTTCCGATGACTACCGCTAAGCAGGTCATCAGTTCTCCGGAATTCAGTGTGGTGCTTTTGCAACCCCTGATGCCCGATTCGATATCTACACAGGCTTCTACTAAGACCCTTTCAGAGTCCAGTATGCCGCAGAAATCTTCTTCATCTTCTGAGCCTTTCGCTGTCTCTGCCTCGGTTGGGTCTGGAGCTGCGACGCAGGCACTGTCTTCCGAGGAGGCCTCTCGTGCTCCTGAATCTAGACAAAAAAAACGATGTCTTCTCATCCGACTACCGTTTCTCTCTGACTGACGGATACTCTTAGGCCTAGAAGCCAGGCCACTCCTAGAAAATCTGCCTCTAGCCACCATCTTGCTCCTGATCCACCACCTCAAGCCCAAATGCTTAAAATGGCAGAGGATCTCATTTCCCTTATCAGGGGTAGTCAGGCCACAACTTCTAAAAGGAAAAAGACACCCTTCCCTAAAAATTTATGACAGAACAGGTTTCTGAGGAGTCTGACTATTCAGATTTTGAAGAGGAACAGCCACCTCTGACTCCTTTTGAGGATTCAGATGCAAAGGTATCCATTCCTTCTGCCTCCCCACCAGAAGACCTTTCCTTTGAGGAAACTGTTCTCACCCTCAGGAAACATTTCCAATGGGAATCTCAGGATTTCCCCAGTCTAAGAAAAGAGTTGGAGAGTTTCTGGACCTGCCCCAGCACAGACCCCGGCCATCCCTCCTATTTTAGAAGTGGTGGATGATGTTTTCCATAAATCCAGTTTAGCCCCTGACATCCTCCCACCTACTCCCAGTAAACCTGACAGGTGTTACAGAGTACCGGATTCTCAGAAATACCTGTACAGAAATCCTGCTGCAGACCCCAGAGGTCATTACACAGGGACCAAAAGGAGCTAAGACTAGTTCTGCCAAGGATCCTGTTCCTTCTGAAAAGGGTTCCAGAGCTCTGGACAGATGGGGTAAAAAAAAGTATATACCTCTGCAACCTTAGCGATCCGAGCTCTCAACTGTCAGTTCCATATGTTAAAATAGCAACAATACACTTTGGAACTATTAAAGCAAAATATTTCAACCTTTCCTGACTGTGCCAATTCGAAAAAGTTAGCAGGTTTACTGCACTCTACTTGTCAAGTGGCCAAACACTCATTACACTGTGGATATGATGCCCTAGAAGCTGCAAGCAGGGCAGCAGTGTCAGGATCTGTCATTAGGAGACATGCATGGTTGAAGGAACAACCTCTCCCTGATCATGTCAAGTCTACACTAATTGATGCACCCCTGGATAAGTACCACTTGTTTGTAGTAAATACAGAAGAGGTGCTGAAAAAGATGGAAGACAAAGCAAAATCTATGCAAACAGTAAAAGATTTCTTTCAGGTTCAACCTCCCAGGTTCAGCAGGAACTTTCCCTCTAAGCACTGGTCCTTCCCTGCACCTAGCAGACAGGGCCCAGGGGCAGACCACCCAGGCCCCTAGCCAAGGGGCAGCAGAGGACCAAACAGTGGACCACTTCTGCCCCAAAGGCAAGGAGTTCTAAGCCACCCTTTTATGGCAAAAACTCTCAATGACTCCCTCTCTCTCCTCTGCCTGCCTTTCATTCACCAAAAGCTAGGAGGAGGGCTCTCCCTCTGCAAAGAAAATTGGCTTTCTGTAACAAAGGACCAATCGGTCTTTAAAAATCATTTTTCAGGGATACAAATTCTCTTTCAACGAACTCCCAATTTCAAGAGGATACCCAGACTTACCTCCAAATCAGTGGGCAGAGGCATTGAAACGGGTACAAACTCTCATATCCCAGTGGGCAGTAGAACCTGTCCCCTCAGATCAAACAGGCAAAGGCTTTTATTCCAGACTATTCCTTGTTCCCAGAAAAGAGGGCACTTGGCGCCCCATCCTGGATCTATCAATTCTGAACACCTCCCTGGTGGTCCCCAAATTCAGAATGCTAAATTTGTAGAAGCTGCTGCCTATGCTGACAATAAAATGCCTGGCTAGTGACCCTAGACCTAAAAGAAGCCTACCTCCACATCCCCATAAGGGAATCCTGCAGGAAATTCCTGCGGTTCAGAGCAAGCTCACAACACTTTCAGTTCTCTGTGCTATCCTTTGGCTTATCTACTACACCCTGAGTATTCACCAAATGCTTAGCCCCGGCCGTAGCATTTTGCAGACAGAGAAATGTACAGATTTTCCCTTATCTGGATGACTGCCTCATTCAGGCAGAGTGCAAAGAAAAGCTGCGCCAGAACCTTCTCTGTGTCAAAACCCTCCTAACTTCCCTAGGGTTCACCATCAATGAGAAGAAATCAAAGCAAACACCCTCCAGGAAGATCACTTTCCTGGGAGCACTGCTGGACATAGCATCCCAAATGACATTCCTATCTCCAGAAAAGCAGAGCTTCCTACCTCTCTACTTTACCCAGCTGGCTTCCAGAAGTCACCTCCTGCAAGCCTTGGGGTACATGGCATCTTGCATCCTTATAATTCTTCTGACCAGGCTTCACATGAGGAAACTTCAGTTGTATCTAAAGAACCTTTGGTGTCAGCACTCTTAGCCTGTAGAGACCTCTCTCCCTCTGATCCCCTGTATAAGGGCCGAGTTTCTCTGGTGGGCAGGGGCCTGTGCCAGGAACAAGGGTCTTCTCTTCATCCTTCGCCCTTGTGGCCAGACCATCACCACCGAAGCCTCAGACATTGCTTGGGGTGCCCACCTAGCAGGCAGGTGCACCCAAGGTCTTTGGGATGCCCAGCACCTACCCTTACACATCAGTCAGAAAGAAATGATGGCAGTACAAAAGGCTCTGACATTCTTCAAACCCCATCTCAGACCAGGGGTTCTCCTTATCAAAACAGATAACACCACAGTAATGTGGCATATCAACAAACAGGGAGGGACCCAATCTTACCCTCTGTGCAGGCTAGCCATGAACCTCTGTCTGACAGCCACCTCCATGGGTCTACACCTAATTCCCCAATACCTACCAGGGGTCAACAACACCGTGGCAGACCACCTAAGCAGAAACTTACTAAACCCCCATGAGTGGCAGCTGCATAGAAAAATCTTTCTGCAAGTCACTCAGGAGTGGATAACTCTGGAGGTGGAACTCTTTGCTTTGCACCTCAACCACCAGCTGGAAAAATTCTGTACCAGGGAGTATCACCACCTAGCGTGGAAGGTGGATGCCTTGACCTTCCCGTGGAACTCCCTCTTTTGTACGCATTCCCTCCTCTGCCTCTTATTCCCAAGGTACTGATCAGAATAAGGGAGGAGAGACCAAAGGCCATCCTCATTGCTCCAGATTGGCCCAGACAGCATTGATACCCCTTATTGCATAGCCTGACATTACAGCCCCCCAGGCAGCTTCCCCTGATCTCAGACATCTTGACCCAGGTGGGGGGGGGTGGGAATGCTGCACCCAGACTTGCAGACTCTGTCTGTTAGCATGGCTAATACTTTAAAAGCAAACAAGGGGTCCCTGTTAAGTAAACAGGTCCTAGACATTATCACAGAGGCCAGAAGGCCCAGCACCAGAAAATCTTACGTAGGGAAATGGAAAAGATTCTGCTCCTGGAGCCAGTCCAGAGGGGGCAGTACCTCACAACCTTCCATCCCTCTTATCTTGGACTATCTAGCTGAGTTGCACAATAGTGGCCTCTCCTTCTCTTCTATTAAAATCCATGCCTCAGCCATTTCAGCTCATTTCGATTCAGAACAACCCCTCTTCTCACATCCTTTGGGGCTTCTAATATCAGACCTCCCAGAAGGCCACCCACGCCAGCCTGGGACCTGAATTATGTTTTAGAAAAACTAACCTTACCTCCATTCGAACCTGCTGCTTCAGCAGAATTGAAATACCTCTCCTGGAAGACTGCTTTCCTACTAGCTATCACCTCAACCAGAAGGTTTCAGAACTTCAGGCACTCATGGCCATTGAGCCATTCATCATTTTCCATGCAGACTGGGTCTCCCTGAGGACTAACCCCTCCTTTATGCCCAAGGTAGTATCTGATGTGACAGTCAACCAGGCCTTACATCTACCCACCTTCTTTCCCAACCCTCAAAACAAGGGGTAAAGAATTCTGCACTCACTAGACATGCACAGACAACTCGGATACTACCTGGACCATACTAAACCCTTCAGAAAAACAGGCCAGCTTCTTGTCAGCTTTGCCCCAAGGGCAGAGGGGAAGCCCACTTCCAAGCAAACCATTTCCAAATGGATATCACACTGTACCCATTTCTGCTACGGACTAAATGGGAAATCACCCCCTAAGTCTATTTGTACCCATTCCACTAAGGCAGCCTCTACTTCCACAGCATTCCTCAGAAGAGTCCCCACATGGAACATCTTGGAATCTGCCACCTCTGGACCTCTCTCCATACCTTTACAAAGCATTACCACCAACCTCTTTTCTCCACGTCTAGGACAAGGTTTGCCTCTGCAGTTTTTGCTTACCCATGCCTAGGGGTCTTGAGCTTTCCTCCAGTGTCATCATCATCCCTTTCCACTTGCAATTATATGTTTCTGCTTGTGCTATGTATAGAAGCCTTAACTTTATAGCTCTGAAAGGGGTCTGTATCAGTTCATTGAAACCCAACTTCAGTGAACGGCCGTCCATCGAACATTCATATCAGGAAATGTTTTCCCCCATGGAAGTGTTTAGTTGGCCAACATACAGAAATTTACTCTCTTCCACACTGTAATGTGATCTCGGAGTTAGTATATATAAGTAGAGGGTATGTGTGGGTGGCATAGCCCTCCTTTTTGGTGGGTTTAATGTACTGCACTGTGTCTGTCATTCAGTATGTTGGGCAACTAACTTACTTCCCTGGGAAACGCATTCTCTGATGTGAACAGTCAATGAATGGACTTTCGCTGACGTTGGGTTTCAACAAAATGATATTGACCCGCTCTGAAATACCCCTTCAAATTGGGTTATCTCAATCCACCTTGATCTATTGGAAGAATCAGCTTATCCTACTTGACTCTTGCCATCTTCCCCTCCCAGATAAAATCCTTCAGCTCTTAATTGCTATCCACACCTTCTCCTGTGGTTGATAAAAATATGTCTGACTTGTGAAAAAAGACTGAAGGGACTAAAAACATTTTAACTGCTTGTATATCACTATTGATATCCATGTAACAGAGATTCCAATTTCTCAGTTTTTGTATTTTCTTTCATTTAGTTTCTTTCCACATATTCTTAGCTGCCATACCGGAATAATTTTTAATCCATATCCCCAAATACTTCATTTTATCATATCCTTATAAATATGAATATTGCTAAACCAATTTGTGTGTGGGTACATAATTTACTGCTGTTACCTTTGTTTTAGCTTCATTAATTTTGTATCCCAAATTATTTGAAACTGTGTCAAAGAGTTTTGCAACACTGTAATGTCCTTTACTGGTTTTGTCAGGTATAAAATAATATCATCTGTAAACAGAGCCAGTTTTTCTTGACTACCATACCAATTATATCCTTGAATTTGAGTCCCTTATTTTCTTTGCCAGTGTTTCTAAGTATAATGCAGATAAGAAAGAGGAACGAGGATGTACCTTCCTGGTTACTGTGCTCAAGCAGAAATTATCAGAGGACCAAACCACTTTAATTTTCGCCTGCTATCCCTCATGTATCCTCCTAATCAACCTTATAATTTTATCAGGGAATGCAAATGCTTCTATTGCCTTGCTCATAAATTTCCAGCTTAATCTGTCAAATGCTTTCTCTGCTTCAAGACCCACCAACAACAGTGGTATTTTCTTACTTTCAGCTTCTCATTGGATCATCAATGTTCTGTTAATGTTATCAGAAGTTTGCCTCCCCTCCACAAAACCACATTGATCCATATCTATCAATTTTGGCATCACGTTTGCCATTCTTTTAGCTATTATAGACATAAACACTTATAATCATAATTTAGTATTGAAATGGGCCTGTATGTAACTGGATCTGATCAATTTTTACCCTATTTAGGTATTACAGCTACTGCCGCTGTCTTCCAGGATGTTGGTACTTTTCCTCCTCTTAAAATACTGTTAAACAAATCTTTCCAGATCTTCATAATTTTTTCCCTCCTAGATTCCAAACTTCCACACCACAGGAATACCATCCACTCTTGGAGACTTTCCTGTAGATTGGTTATATAGCACCATTTTTATCTCATCTCTTCCTATCCTGTTAGTAATTGAGCCTCCTCTATCTCTGTCCTTAGCATATTTAATTCTTCCATAAACATTTACATTTGTACCTTTTCTTGATTTCCATATTTTTCTACTTTATATAGACTTTCATAGAATTTCCTAAATATGTCTAATACTTGTACAGGATCCCTTGTTGTTTTACTTGTTATAGGCTCCCTAAGTTTGGTGACAGCCCGTTCTACTGTCTGTTGCCTGAGTTGTTGTACTAAAAGATTATGTGCTCTAGAATTATTATCAAAAAACAGATGCTTAACAGCAGTCTTTCTAAACTCATGTACATTATCAAGATATTCCCTTATTTTTGTTTAGCATTCTGCAGTTGCTCCTCTTTTTGTTTTGTGAGATTCCCCCCCCTGTTTTGCAATAATTTAACTTTTGTCAGTCCCTCTAAATAATTCTTATTACTTCTTAACCATATCTCCCTTTCTTTTATTTCCACCTTATTTTTAAATTCCATTTTAATTTTATCTCACTCCCTAACTATATTTTTGGAAAAAAATTCTGTCTTCTCTAATAGCTCCTGAATAATTTCAACTACCCATTCCTTAAGTTCCTCTCTTTTCAACATATAGATGGGAAAGCACCAGTGTCATTTTTATTTGATTACCCTGTATTTTAGTTACTGTTGATGCATGATCTGAAATATAGTTATTGGATTCGTATCAAAACCATCAATTAAATGCACATGTTCCTGTGAAATGCAAATTCTGTCTAACCTAGCCCAATTTTTGTATATTGGGAATAATATGTAAATTCACTTCAAACTCCGAGTACTGAATTCATGTCTTCCATGCCAAATATTTTCATAACTTTCTTCAAAAGTATACCCTATTGTACTTTCCATTCTGGGCCCCCCAGACATATCTTCACTGCTGCAAATCAAATTCCAGCCCCCATCTATAAAGTAATATTCCTTGCTGAAAGCTGATTGCCTTCCAGAATTCTCTTAGCTCCATTATAGTAGTTTTAGGTGGAATGTAAATGCATGCCAGTGTAATCTTTCTCCCTTGCCAGTAGCCCCTTAGCACTACAAATCTGCCATTATTATATTTTTTATCTTCTTCAGTCACTATTGGAGCTCCTCTTGCTATTAATTTAAGTACTCCTCTTTTCCTTTGTCCCAGGTATTATGCTGAATAACCATCCTGAAAACCTTTCTTTGTCAAATTCACATGTTCAGTTCTTTCCAGATATGTATGCTGTAGCATAGCTATTTGCACTTTACATTTTTTAATATAGTTCACTACTCTTTCTATTTTGTAGTTATCAGTGAGACCACTGACATTTAAAGACCTCACAGAAAGCTTCATTGTATTAAAAAGTTATTATTCCCACCTTTTATGCATAACAGCTTTTTTGTTAAATGTCTAGTTCCAGGTTTTGTGTTACATGCATACACTGTTTGGCAGGTTGGACTTTTATATAGTTGTTTCTTGTCATATCCATTTGATCCTATGTCACATCTTACAAAACTTTTTGTTTTATTGAAAGCCCTCAAAAAAAAAAAAAAAAAAACCAAGCACAGCCCCAGTACCCCTTTCTGATGATGTGAGATAGTGCAAGCTATGCCAGAGAGACTAGGGCAGTGCATGAGTAATATATGCCAGCATAGCTAGATTGAGTTTTTTAAAGATTTTATGTCATTTGTATGTCAAACTGATTTGTACAGATGCTTATGTTAAAATGTATTAGATTGAGTTTTGTAGAGAGTTTTATGTCATTTTATATTAAACTGATTTGAACAGATGCTTGTGTTAAAATGTATTTGCAAACCTGCTTGTGTTGAAAATGTATCAACAGCGGGTCCTGCTGGACAGAAAAGAAATATACATGGATGTCAGGCTGTATTTTGGTAACTGCTGAAATGTATATATGTTAACAGAGGATGCTAGAAGGGAAGGGGTTGAGCTCAGACCATCCTACCTTAAGAAAAAAATAGCTTGAAATTAATTGACTTGGTTTAGGCCATAAATATTTAATCTCACAGGCCTGATTGCAGCCAGAGATGCAATGTCTGGTCTGGGATCCTTCTCTTATTTCCCTTAGTGGTGAACTAATTGCTACCCTGGAGTGCCAGAGAATGTCTGGGTAGTTTCTACAAGAAGGATGAAAGTGCTATAATTGTTTTACAGTCTCCAGATGCCTTAGCAAAGCTATAAGTGTGTATTGTGACACATCTGTGCTCAGTTCTGGTTGAGCTTCTAGTCATGGGGTATTGTGGGAACCACAGAGTCAGGTGACCAGATCTGATCTCATTCTATAGCCAGCACTGAAATTGTTTTAGATGTTTGTGAGAAATGTGATAGAGACACTCAGCACTCTGTTTTGCAGCTGATAAGGCACTCATCCACTTCATCTTGCTTTGCTTTAGCAGGTAACCAGGGAATTCTAATTCTTCAGTCATTTAGGAAAATAGTGAGATTAGTTAAATCTTTTCAGCTGTGTTGTTTTTATATTTCCTGTGAATTGAAACTCTGGTGTTTATTATAAATAGAGCTTCAGTATTTTCATGTTTTCTCTTTTATTATTTATTATTAAACATAGCTGTACATTTCATTGTGGCTGGTCTTTTAGAAAATAGTTTAACATTTGAAAGTAATTGGATTTGTTTGGTGGCAATGTGGGCTTCATGCTCCTGAAAGTCTTGCATTTGGTTAATACTACCATTTGTATAAGTGTTAATTTTACTAAGTAATTGGGTACTCTGGTAAGAGTCTTAAAGTAGATGGTTGGTGGCAGTGAATCTATAGTCTGAGCAGAGGGGGCATAGCTGGTAAATCTGTGCCAGCCATTCTCAGCTGTGTGTTTGTGTGTATGTGAAAGTCAAATCTCAGAGTGTGTGTGTCAGCTGCTTGGAACAGGGAAACAGAGCACTGGTTTCTGCAGAGAGAAAAGTGAAGTCTTATTTGGGGCCTGGAGGAGGAAGTTCAGCCCAGGATGGGTGTGATGATTGAGGCTCCTTGATTACTGGCCCAGAGGAGGGACATCAAACACCTTAAAAGGTATTAACTTAATACTAACACACAAAACTATGTACGTCATCAAATATTAAAGTTTTACCCTCCTAATAGGAACAAATGTCCGAAACTAAAAGCCATACTCACAGACTTGATTTAACGTAAAAGAAAGTTTATCCATGCTAAGATGCATGGTGCACCCTGTACTTTTACTAAGTGCTGTCTGGTTTTGTCTTATCTTTATAACTCTTCCAGCTGGGAAAACACCTGAAGGCCTTCAGAGAACATTATCTCTTAGCCAATATCTCATTTTTTCTAGTTAGTTTCTCTTTATTAGATTGTAGCCAATTTCTCTTTATCAGATTGTCTCCATGGAGTTGTGGACCAGATACAGAATTGCTACTAAGCATGCATTTGCTAGAAAAAAGCCTTATAGTTTTCTGTATTTTTTTATTTACTTGCTTTCTGTTAAAATTTGTTACTAGATCAAGCTAAGGCCCTTAATCCAGTTATTCCACCTATGCAAGAATGAGAAAAAAGTACACTATTTTTTTCTTTTGTCAAGCTCTTTTAACCAGACTTTGTTTTTACATTGTGGTGCCTACATTTCTTAAAGCTGAACAAGGAGAAAGAAGAAAGAAAGAAGAAAGGGGAAAAACAGGAGGACCTGTTTACAGTAGTATCCCCATTACATTTAAAAACAACTGAGAAAACTTTACTTTGTAGGATGCAAAAAAATCATACGCTATAAACAAGAGTACTATTAAGAGAAAATTTTGTTTTAGTTACAGTTAACTTTCTCCCTCTTCTTCCCCTCTCCTAATTTTTTCGAACATTAATGACATGAAGTAAGGCATATACTTTAGAGTTCCTTACAAGTAAAAAAAAAGTCCAGTATTTGCAGATTTTCTTGTTTTGTCATATTTCACAAATATAGCAAATATAATTGTTGCTTTGTAATCCCAGTTTGTCAGTTTCCAAGTTACTGTTTTTCTTTTTTTTCATTTCCATCTCCCATATCCTGTCTCTGCTTCATTTCCAACATACTCTCGATTCTTCTAGTCAGCTCTCGTGCATCCTTCCTTCTCTCCAGCATTTTCCATTGAAACATTGGAAAATGTTTCACTGGCACAGTCTCTCTGTGTTGCTTTTTTGTTACCAGAATAACAAGAAGCAGAATCCCCTCCTTTTCACAGCTCACTTTTTGTTGGACAAACTTTTGTATTTCCTCTTTAGCACGTACTTAATCAAAAATGATTTTGTTCCTCCAGGGAAAAATATTTTTCAACATAGTTGGGTACAGCAGTTTGAATCCCATGCCTGCTTCTTGACATTCCTTGAATTGTGGAATAAATTTACTCCTCTTCTGCCTGGTGTACAGTGACTAATCATTCTCCACAAATACTCTGCTGTTTCCCACTTTTAGTACTGTGTCCTTCTGCCACGGTTTTGTCATTATCAACTCCTTCTGCTGTTAAGATTGCATCTTTACAGGTCTAGTTTGCTTTCTCATAACCAGGTTTGGAGCATACACATGATGTGCCCTTTCAATTAGCAACTTCTGCTTTGTGCTTTCATAAAATTAATGCAGTCTGTTTCTTCCAGCGTCTCTGCTACAGCTGAAAATCTCAGGTTTTCCTTAAGTGCTCTGTCCTCTAATTCTATTATTTTTTGAAACATCTCATCTTGAGTATAATATTCAGCCAGCCTTTTCTTCATTTTTGCAGTTTTATTACCTCATCTGAATATCTGTTTAAAGTTTCTTCCATTTTTTCCAGCCTTTTGTTGTTTAAGTTGATATACTCCATCAGTGTTTTATTTATTTTAATTAGGTATGTGTGCTGTTGTCCTATGCTTTCCTCCAGGTCACTGGAAGTCATGTCTGGAACTTACACTGCTTTTTGCTGAACAGCTGCAGTACTTTTCCCAGTCAGTGTTTTCTCTTCATCTTTTTTAGTTGGTTTTCCTTCAGGTCATCTGTATTTCTGTTTTCCTGGTATCCAGGTGTTGCACTTTCTAGCCAGTTAATGAAATTTACCCAGAAACACAAAAGTCTACTGGCCTTCTGTGCTGATTTTTTGTTGTCACACTAGGAGCAGTAGAATTAAGCTTAAGCTATTACTCAATGTGCAGCCATCTTGGACGTCCTCATGTTAATATAGTTTTGAGATGTAATCTGTATAACAGTAAATGATTGAAACATAATTGATCACACAGTTTATTTTGAGTGTGCATGTTTTTGTTTTTGGGCTGGTAAGTAAAACAGCTGGCAGTCTTGAATAGTCAGGTGCATAATATTTAGTTAATGATACAGTATTCATTGGTTTAAAGCCTATAGCTGTAGTACTGTATATCTTGACTGAGTCTTCAGAAGACATGCCGTTGGATTATTGGTGAAGCCTGGCATTGCTACCATGACAGTGTGGTGATTTTTTTATGAAAGAAGTTGTTTCAAAATTTGTCATTTTGAGCTGGATTGAGTGAAAGAAACTGACCTTACAGAAACTGTTGGGATACAACTTGAAATGTTTTGCATACATTGGAAGCCACTGGTGATCCAGCTGATTTTTCACAGTGAAAATGGCTTTAGCATATTTAGTGTAGTTTTCGGTCTTCTGGAAGGTTGGTTTACACTAGTTGGCACGTCACCCCACTCAACCCAGTCATACTCCTGCGATACTGTTGAGGAAAAATTCAGAGCCAGTCTTAGCCTTCAGAGCAAGTCAGTAAACTAAGCATGCAATGAGTAGAATGGTAACGATGAGTCATTCATCCCTTGTTAAGGTGAGCACCTCATGCAACGGTGTATTCCTCTTTGCCTTTATGCCAAGAAACTGTACATGAGGAGCTAAAATATACACTTTAAAAATGTTGATTTAAGAAAAGTCACACAGCGAAATTATTACATAAAATTCAATATGAATACTTTTATTGGACTTTGACTGCAGCTTTTCCTCATTCTTGAACGCAGTGTCTTTTGAGACTGCATGTTAGCTTTCTGGTAACTCCGGTATTGAGGGTTACTCAGAAATTAATTACTGTAGAGTACTTCTGTTTTGCTTGTGGTGTCTGCTTAAAGTCTATTTCTGGACTTTCTGAAATAAGTGTGATTAACAAACTCTTAGAGTTGGGCATAATCTCCTTACCATATACAGTACTGAATTATACATTTTGTGATGCAAAAATATGTTGGTTTTGCATTTTGTTTTATTTTACTGAGAATACTGGCCCTCATGAATTTTTCTTGGAACAGAAAACTTTTATCAAGAAAGACTGAATCCGCAGTATCTCGCTGCCTAAATTAGTATATAAGCTACTGTTTTTCCATGTTACATGCAACAGTAGGAAAGTCTTACTTTCTACAAAGACAAGTTGTCAAGTTAGTGTTGCAGGTGGAATACCTTATACTGAAAATTAACGTGTGATGGTGTTGTAGATAAACCACAGTTTAAGTAAGAAGCTGCTGTTTTAAATATTTTTTTCTGTGTACCCAGAAGACCTTGCTGATGTATTAAATCATTGTCTGATAACCTGCCATAACATAATTTTGTGGATGAGTTCCAAGAGAAAAAAATGAATACATAGTAACAATAAAAATAAATACAGCAAATACAGCAGCCATAAAGTTTGAAGCACCAACAAAAATAAATGCAGCAGTGATTAAATGCAATTTAATTTTATATTTTCAAGTACATTAGCTATCACATGCAACTTAAGTTTGCCTTTTTATTTTTTTGGTCATGCGGATGCAGCAGATCCTAGCCATGTAATTTGCTTGAAGGAGCTCTCTAATAAATGTATGAAACTGTCTTTATTTAAAAGACAGTTGGAAACCAACTACAGAAGCATAGCTGGAAAACCATATGTTTCAGAAGATGGCTTTCAAATTAAGCAAAAAAGACTGTGTGAATAATTTGCCTGTACCTTAAATGTTAGTGAGAGCAGCATGCAAGCATTGTACCCAACATCACACAGGACTACTAAAGTGCAGAAATGTGCACACCGTCGGTGAGTTTTTATTGTACTTGCTGCAAAGGCCATCTGGAAAATTGTGTTGGCAATGTGCAAGTGTGCAAGTCAATAGTTAAAAAGATAGCATTACTGGGTGACACCGCATATACCTTTTAACGATCTTTGCCTCAGTAGTATTGCATATCCATGAGAATTACTACAAAAAGATATCTGCCCTTCTCATATGACTTACAGAGCTTTTGTGGATATCTGAAAAGTGAAGCTAGCTCCTTCCTTAGTCCAGAAGGTTAGTGAGATGCACAGGTAAAAGGAGGAGCAGCTCAAGCCATTTTTCAGTTCTTTTTTTCCACAGAAAGTGATCAGTTGTCCATTATTCCCTTCGCAGTGACCTCAAGGAAACAATAAATACCTAGTTTGAGAACTTTTATTGGCTGAATTGACAGCTGTTTGGCTTTAAAATGTTTTATACTGATTTGACCTTTGAATGGCTTCTTTTATCCCTGAAGTTTGTTATGCTTCAGAAGAGCTAGTGAGTAAATGTGCCTGTGGAAGACAGATTTCACCAAAGGACTGCCTATTGCAGTGTCCAATTATATCTCCTTTGAACATTGTACCAGTTTTAATAAGGACACTTTCCATCACTGTTCAAACACTTAAGGACTTTCCCAAGCAGAAGCAGCTTATGGTATTAGTAGGGAATCCACTTTGGCTTTGGAAAACCAGTTTCATCTGGCCACAAGCAGAAAGTCTCGCCCAAGAAAGAGTGAAGCCTTCAAAAGATGGAGAAGTTAAAAATAGGATCATATCAAAAAGTACTGCATGCAAAAAACATGAGGTTGCTGTGACCCCAGTGTGCTCCACTGAGGCCCGAGAGTTCCAATTCCAGAAAGACATTGCTATATTTACCCCCCTTTCCCACAGACTTCTTTGTTATGTTATCATCTTTCTCTGTGGTAAGTGCTCAGGAAGCAAACACTAGGAATCAGTTACTGGCTGCTAACCATATTTCAGTCAGTGTTTGACAACTCCAACCTAGAAACTAGTTTCCAGGTATTTGCAACTAAGATGGATTTTCTGGCTGCTCAATCAGAGAACCTGAACTAAACCTCCTTTCTGTGCCAAAAAGTTCAAAACAGACCTCAGTCTTTCATTTACCCCAGTACAAGTTTTTATCAGAGGGGAAGAAGATGCACTTTCTTTGCTGACAAATCCTGAGCTGAATGCCCCATAAACATACCTGCCCACTCTGCAGTGATTGCAATTTCAGGAAGTTTATTGAAGAGCATATAGTTGTGTGACACTTCATTATCTCATAGGCCATACAGCCCGTTACCTCCAGTGTGGTTCTTCCAGCAAAAAGTTAAAGGGAACTCTGTCTTATTCTTCAGATTCTGACTCAGATCAAGACCTAACTTGCATGACACTGATTTCCTCACCTCTAGACTGTAGTACTAATGGGTATACCATGTCCTCAGACTCCCCTCTAGAAGATATTTCCTTTGAGAAGGTGCTAAATGTAATGAGAGACCATTTCAAGAAGGCATGTAAGGTGATTTCAAAATCCCGTTGAAGATAACTGGACCTCCTAGTCACAGAGCAGCCTAGGTTGACCGCCGTCCCTACTGTACTTTAGGCTTTCACTGATGTTTTGTAGTAACTTTCCTTAAGCCTGTTAAAACTGCCATTCCCTAAGAAGTCAAGTTGTAATGCCACTACCAGGTACCAGTAAATACCTATGTAAAATCCTATGACAGACCAAGTACTGGTATTCCTAGTTGTATTTAGAAAAAGTAAATTGCTTTCTTGCCCAAACACCTTCCCTAAATGATAAAAGTAAGTGGACTTTGACTTTCAGGGCCTTAAATTGTTACACTAGTATAATATGATACCAGGCAGGTTTCCTAAAACCAATAGAGGATATTGCAGAAGGGTATCCCTAATGAGGATTTGTAAACCATCTCAACAGCTCACCTTGTTTGGGAATCATGCTATTAAATGCTGTTACAAAATAGTAACTAGTAGTTGAAACAGAGCCCCAAGCCCAGTCATGCATAAGCAGGATAGGCTTAGAATCCATCATCTACCAAATGACTTTAAAGGAACAGCTGTTGGATATCCCATTGGACAAAAACTTCAGATTCCCAAATACATTAAGAACTCCCTATGAAACACTGGCCTTTTTGCAGAAGCCAATTTAAGACCAATAATTTTGGAGGCAAAATGGTCTTTGGCACTTTTTTAATCTTGACATTTCTCAGAGTAGTAGGTGCATATCATAATAGAAGAAGAGGAAGCAACTCCCTTTCTTCTGAAGAAAGAGAGTATTAAGTGTGCATTCACAAGCTCCTTTCTTTTCCTCCTCCATACCTTCACATATCTTTGGAGGGGATCTCAAATTTGAAGGTATTTGGCGGTGTTTAATAGTAGGCAGGTCATTAAGACAAGTGTTGTGCTCTAGCTATGAAGTAGAATTACAACCCTTTCTTCCCTTCTCTTCCTGGGAATGGGTCCCCCCAGGTCAGACAGAATTTTCAAAAAGTCATTCAAGAGTTCATGCAATGTACATCAGTATAACGGTTCCAGAGGAAGTGCAAGTAAAAGAGTTTTTTTCCATGCTTTTTGCAGTACAAAATGGTTCCAGATGGCCAATATTGGACATTTCAATGCCAGACAAATTTGGTGATCATATTCAAGGTGATGATTCTCCAGGTGCTTTTTATTTTCCACTCAAAGCAACTGTTTGTTATCCTAGATGTAGTGTCAGTGCCTCAACAAGTGGAATTGTTTGTCTTTGCTGTTGGAAGATCAGAAGGCTACGGGTTATTTTCCCACACCAGATACCTGGATTAATTTTCCAGTACTGACATTGAAGTGCAGCATAAGGGGAAGTTACTTTCCTGAGTGTTCCTTCGTTCGGACAAGAAGTTGAACCCAGGTCCATTCTGTCAGAGTTGGTAGTAGCTCAGATGGATGTAAAAGATCACATGGCACTTATTGAAAAAAAAAAAGTAAGTGAAGTTCTCTGATGCCCTGGCCAAATTTCCCATAGTCCATGTAAATACCACCTCCAGCCTCCCCTAAAAAAAGGCTGCTGGCCTAATGGGACTAACCTGTTCAACAAAGAGTAAATAAGTAAAATAAATAGCCAGATAGATATTAGGGTGCATACTATTCATATCAAAAAACTGCACAGGCAGTTTCTTTCTGCTTTACTGAACTCAGACGTAATCAAACAATATGCATCCAGTTATCATCATACTGTAGCCATATACTTACTGAATTGACATATTCACTTTTCTTAAACTTCTTAACATTTCAAAGTGTTGACCTTTTCCTATCAATAAACCTTCATGCTGTTCACTGCTTTTTTATTTTTGCACCATGTTCACTGCTCCCCAACTTTCCTTTAAGAGTATGTATTTTGTTCTTTCTCCAAACCCCCCTCCATCTGCATTATTTCCTTTATAACACAAAGCACATCACTTGTTCACCTAATTTCTACCTTAGTGCTTTTTGCAATGAGTCTTTAAACTGTGCACACCCTAAAAAGTATTTTCAGTTTTCCCTCTCACTGTGTATACATCTCCTACAGTTACTCTTAACCCGAGTGAAGATCCTCTGCAATCAACTCGGTGTCTAACAGTATCTATGTAAACATTTCCATGCAAGTATCTTAAACTACTTTACTTGAGACACATATTTTGAAGCTCTGCATACTTCCACCATTGTTCCTTTGTAATTCGACCATCAGTCCTGCCCAAGTTCCTCAAATAATTTTTTATCACTGCCATTTGTAATTGTGAATGCATTACTAATTACTGCCTTTTTACAGCCCTGTCTTTTCCCATTTCCACTAAATGTTCCACAGGGCTGCGACTCTTCTATCGGCCCTCTGTCTCTTTGTCAATATTTTGCTGCTGTTCTGTGATACGGGAGCCTATAGTTATCATGTAAGCCGTACAGTTCTTTTATTTCCTCCTACTGTTTTACCCCCCACTTCACCCAGGTAATTTGCTTCCATTGCCTTGACTGCTTGGGTAAATTCCTACATTTACTTCCTGATGTTTGTCTTCTGTGCTGTAGCCTTCATTTGAGTACCCTATTGGTAAAATCTCCATATTCCATCCCCTCACTAGGTTATTTTTCAGTATACTATCTGACAGTTTATATACATACTGTTCTTCTTGGTTGATGGTTGATTTTATTCTCCTCCAACTCCTGTTTCCAGGAAAACAATCTCTCCCTATGTCTAGTAGTCCATCCTTACCTTCTCATCATATCTTTCCATTTTTGTTTATATCCTTCTACTTGTAGTATAGGATAGCCATAACCACATATCCTTAAATTACCCCTTTATGTAGGACAATCCCATGGCCCCTTGCTCCATCACTAGGATAATCTTATCTCTCTTTTGTTCCCAAAAAATGTTCATAATTTCCTTTTACTTGCTTTAATTCGTCATCTGGTTGATAGAATATGCTTGGTCAACATACAGCATCAAGACGACAAAGACATTTTCACTGCCTGTACCTTACCATCCAGATCCAAGATCTTCCGCTCATATACCATTTGAATTATCTTCTGCTTTGTTACCCTCACAACTTGTTTCTAGTAATGAGTCTTTCCTAAGCCATATTTTTAGATACTTCATTTTTTCATGCCCTCAAGGGTAGAAGAATTGATGCACTAATTTGTGTGTGGGCACATAATGTACAGGTATGGCTTCTTCTTTTGTGTATATTTATTTACAACACAAAAACATTTGGAACTGTCTCAAAGTATTCCACAACAGTTGAGACATTTTGTTCTGAATCTTTTTCAATGTTATGTCATTTGTAATCAGTGGTAATTTTCTTTCCCCACATCCTCAACTTATACCCTTGGATGTTTGCACTTAATGTTTTCATTGCTAATAGTTGTGTATGTATTGGAAACAAACAATGGAAAAAGATACTGTTCCTACTTTCTTCCTCTAGTCAGACACTTACCATCATGTCTAATGTTTTGTGTGTGTGTGTGTGTGTGTGTGTGTGTGTGTGTGTGTGTGTGTGTGTGTGTATATATATATATATATATATATATATATATATATATATATATATATATATATGATGGATCTACTTCACATGGTTGACATTTCAGAATGTCGAAGACCATATGGCCGAGACCATGTGATCGACATTTGAAATGATGACCATTGAATAATAAAAAAAAAAACCACAACAAAAACTTACCTTCACGCTGCTGGGGGCTACGCTCTGCCCCCCCACACCCCCCGGAACTTAAATGTACCAACTCCGAGATTGCACTACAGTGCACTGTATGGAGATGCTGGTTCCACATGGTCGACATTTCGAATGTTGATCATATGGTCTTGACCATATGGTCGTCAAAATTCGGAAGTGTCGACCATGTGAAGTTATATATATATATATATATATATATATATATATCTATATATAAAATGAATTCAGTTATTTCAATAGGAAATGCAAATTCAGCCATTATTTTCTCTTCATCCAGGCTTTACAGTAGTTATGGTATTTATTTGTCCTCTGCATCCTTCCGAATCATCAAAGTTTTATTAATGTTGCCACATGTTTACCAGCCCTCTACAAGTCCACACTAATCTGGATATATCAATTTTGGTAACACTTTTGCTAACCTTTGTGTTAGTAAAGACATACGTATTTGGTAGGCATGATTTAATATTGAAACTGGTCTACATGAGGAAGGAACTTTCCTTATTAGATAGAACCAACACCCTTGCTTTCTTCATGATGGAGGTATTCCCTCCTTTCCACAGCTTGAACAAGCAAATTAGATATCTCGTAAAGTCCTGTAAAGGCAATTATGAAGCTAAACTAGCATTCCTAGCTAAGGATAATCACAGGGCATTCTTTAGCCAAGTCAGAAGTCTAAAAGGGAGGCCCAGCTTTGTGCTAAACTAGTACTGGATGGTACCACTCATACTGACCCTGAGGACATCGCCAACCTGCTAGCAGACAAATTTGGCACAAACTTTGCCGCCCTGTCCCCACTAGACATACCCCAAAGCATACCTGTCACCAGTCCTCTACCTAGTATCTCCAGAGAGCAGGTCATAACTGCACTGTCCATGGCTAAAAACACAGCCTATGTGGGACCAGATAACATTTCAGGCTGCCTACTAAATGGTCTAAAACAGGTCCTAGTGGAACCACTTGGCACTCTCTTCAACCACAGTGTAAGTACTGGCTTTGTCCCAGCAGAGTGGAAAACAGCAACAGTAATTCCGTTGCACAAAGGGTGGTCCATCAGCCGACCCTTGGAACTATAGACCCATAAACCTAACCAGACTTATCTGCAAGGCCATGGAGAGGATCATCATGGACCTTATCAACAAAGACATAGGTGACCTTTAAACTCTTGACCCGACCCAATTTGGCTTTAAGGGTAGATCATGCTTATTAAACCCTTTTGTACTTCTTAGAGAATGTCACCAAAGCCCTGGATGAAGGCAAAACAATACATACAGCGTATCTTGACTTAGCCAAGGCTTTTGACACAATCCCCCACTCAGGCATCATTGAGAAACTCACCCAGCTGTGAATTAACCCGTATGTCAGTAGATGGGTAGCCAACTGGCTCACTGACAGAACGCATACAGTCAAAGTTGTGGAGTCCACCTGTACCAGCAGACTGGTTACTAGTGGTGTACCACAAGGACCTGTACTGGGCACCCTACTGCTTGTAATCTGTTTCTCAGAAGTCCAGAGGAAAATACATGGCCTGTGGCTTACTAAGTTCGCCGATGACTGCAAACTGGGGGCAATCATTGAGTCCCCCACCAATGTTGACATACTACAGAAAGGGCTTACACAGACAAGTGATTGGTGCCAAAGCCACAAACTTAAACTAAATGCAAAAAAATGTGTTATCATACTTTCAGCAAAGGGGAAGTCCCTGCAAATTACAGTGTTGACAGTACCCCTCTTAGCTCAGACCTGTGATGAGATTTGGGAACGCAGGTTGATAGCAACCATAACTTCAATCACCATGTGTCCACAGTGGTAAGGAAGGCCTTTTGTGTTGCTCATCTCTTAAGTAAGAGCATCACACCCAGAGCTTAAGGATTTTATAACTCCCCTGTACTTATCCTCATCAGACCACTAATAGTGTACAGCACTCCCTTCTGTATGTACCTCACCAGACACCTGCAGCAACTAGAGACCTCAGAGGTTTCTCACCAAGAAAATTCAGGACCTTCCAACACATGATCTACATGGACAGAATGAAAACCCTGTCACTGTACTCTGCATCTGTGTTAACTTCAATGCCAGGGCACTTGCTGACAGATGGAACAAGCTAGTTCTGAAGGGCCTTCTTCCTTCTTCTGTTTCAATTTCAGCTGGGGCTCAACCCCCCCTCCAAGAAATCTGACAAAAGGAAGCTTGACTCTTCTTCCAAAGACAAGGATACCAGGAAGAGTTCTCCAAATCTTTCAACATCTGCAACTCCATCTATAGAGCCACCATCAAAGATTTCAAAGAAATCTAATCCAACTACCATGGTTCCTTCTTCTTCAAAAAATAAATCTACTGTGATCTGGTCGCTTAGTAGTTTACCAGATCTGATACCTACTCGACTCCCTCCTCCATTTTTACAAGAGTCCCCATGTAAACACTCCAGGCCACCATCTACTGCTCCTGACTCGGTCTTCCAGGAGTTTGTCCACAGCTGAAGTGAATAACCTGATGAGAAAACTCCTCAGAGCTTGGATCCAGATGGGATTAATTCTGGCCCTGTCTCCCATCACATCCATGAACAAGTCCTCTTTTAGTTTATCCTTCGATCTGGCTTATGGTTTTGGAGCCCTCAGATCCGAGATCCGTGGGAGTGTCCTTGTCAGATCCGAAGACTGGTTGTTGTTTGACTCCAGTCACTTCATTGAGCCATCCAGCTCTGAGCCTTTCAGAGCAGGAGGACTCTCTGAGCTAAAGTGACAGATCTGGGGGACCAGGATCAACTCCAAAATTATCGGAGCCATCTTTGCCCCTCAGAGCTTCGGCACTAGATATCTTAGGTCCGACTTCATCCTTGGGTAGAGGGTCTTTAGGGATTAAGAGGTTGGCAATGCAGGAGATATCAGCTCTGATACCTCCGACTTTGGTCCCCTCTATGTACTCTGCTTTTGAGGTTGTGGAGAGGGCTGTCTCTTTACCTACCCCCCTTGGATCACATATCTTTACCACCTTCGGGTCCTTGCTCTGAACCTTGTTCTTCTATTCCACCAGGACAGCCAGCCTGTTCAAGTCTCCAGTCATTTCCCTGGGACTCCTCAGACTCTTCTGACATGTCAGAAGACCATCCCTGTGATGAGATCCCTCAGAATAGAATGTGTAAAAGGAGACATGTAGATTCCCCTCAGGAATCTCTCACCGAAGACACCAATTTCAGTGAAGGAGAAGGGTCCCTCCGATCTCCACATGAAGGACTCCTCCTTTAGAGACATGCTTGAACTCCTAAAGCAAAAAGATGGTTGGTGTTCTGACACCCCTTCCCAAGAGGAGTCTGTGTACCTGGAGGCTTTTGGGTATGGCCCAGCTACAATCTTGGCTTAACATACCCCCTCCCACCCCCCCGTGGATGATGAACTTATAGACCTCGTCTCTTGCTGGGCATGGAAGGAACCAGATACTGTGGAGCCTATCCCTAAGCAGCCAGATAAATTTTTAGCCCCTCCCAAAGGACAGGGCACACTGGAGCAAGGAGTTCCCAGTTGGTGCCATGGTTATGGCAGCAGCCACAAGAAGTAGCTTACAGAGCTCTTCTGTCCATTACCCTAACAGGGAATGTAGAGCCTTTGACAGATTCGGTAAGCGTGTTTATGCTTCAGTAACCTTTGCTCTGCGGTTGTTAAATTATTTGACACATTTCACAAGGTTGCAAAGAGATTTGATTGAAGAGCTCACCAAACCTCGTCCTGTATCCATGTATGCAGAGGACCAAAATAAAGTCTCTTTGCAACTGGCCACCTTTCAGTCTATAGCCGACGCATTCATGAGGTTGATATCTCATGCACTAGAGAGGGTATCTCATGAGCAGCCAGTTTGGGCATACCCATCAGGAGACATGCCTGGATGCTCCTCTCTGAATTTGTGGAGCCCTTCAAGTATTCATTCATCAGTGCTCTATTTGATGGATCTTCCCTGTTTAGCCTGAAAGTGAAAGAAATGCTGTCCAGAAGTAAGCAAGAAAGAAAGACCTTTTCTGTCATAGGTATCCATTTTTTCTTCTTAAAGACCCTTTTCCCAGAATCAACAATTAGGTAGAACAATGCAGTTCCGCAAATCCCAGGGTTCTTTCCAAGACTCTCGAGGAGATAGTTCTCCTAGAGGCAGTACAAAAGATGCCTGGGTACAGAGAATTATATCCAGAGGTTATATCATACCACCCCCCCCCCCCCACAAGAATGAAAAGATTCCCTGATGTTCCACCCAAGCAGAGGGAGATGGCAACATTAGAAATATAAAATCTGCTCGGAAAAAGAGTCATTCAGGAGGTCCCCACAGACCAGATAGGATCCGAAACCTACTGAAGATTCTTTTTTGTGCCAAAGAAAACGGGCTTGAGAACTATCCTGGATTTCAGCAAACTAAACCAGTACATGAAATAGCCAAAGTTCCAGATGGTCACGGTTCAGTCCATTTTGCCCTTAATGTGAAAGGATGATTCCTTGTGCTCTCTAGATCTTCGGGATGAGTGCTGTCACATCAAAAGGAGCAAGTGCTCAAGAAGATATCTGCGCTTTCGGCTAGGACCTAGTCATTACCAGTTCAGAGCAGAGTCCTTTGGCCTCTCCACAACCCCCAGAGTATTCACCAAATGCATGGCAGTGGTAGCAGTTCACCTGAGACTGCTGGGATTCAGAATATTTCCATACCTAGACAACTGGCTCCTAATTGCCCCATCCAGGCATCTACTTCTACAGGCAAGGGACTACTTGCTCCAGTTGTGTCTTCACCTAGGCAGCACATTCACTTACAACAAATCACAACTCACACCTACACAGAATTTGAAGTTCATAGGTGCTCTTCTAGACATGGTCACTCAGATAGCATCTGTTGCTCCAGCATGAATTGAGACACTCAGTTCTCAGGTCAAGAAAGTGATATCACATCCTTCTTTCTCAGCATGACTAATCTTACAGGCAGTAACCCTGGTTCCTTTAGCCAGGTTTCACATATGGATTCTGCAGTTGACTCTGTCGGTACAGTGGTCTATTCTTCAACAACTTTTATTCACCCCAGTCAAGATCACACAATCTTACAAAAAAAATATCTTTTGTGGCTTCACTCGAATGAAGTTTCTCAAGGCCGTCCTTTTGATGTTCTTCATGTTTCACTGTTGCAGTCATCACATTTGGGTTATCTGCTTGCAGTAGCCCTCAGTCGGCCTGATTATCAGAGTCATGGGTCCTGCGTCGGTTGCTGTCTCATCTTCAGTGACATCAGGTAGTCAGGGGTATAAAGCATGCAGCCAATGCCATTACATCCATCTTTCTTGCCGTGCGGTGCCCGAAGCAGAAGCAGTTCGCAAGTGCCGGTCGGCAGACTCCTGAAATTTTCGTTTTCGAGTCTCAGAACTGAAGTCTTCAACTTAAGCTAAGTACCCCATTGGGGAAACTTTTTCTTGCTTTAATCCGATGTCAGTAAAAGTCAATAATTGTATTTCTTGTGGAAAGCAAATACCTCATAAAGATTTTAATTCGTACTGTATTCCTTGCCTAGGCCCTGACCACGACGTACCTCGATGTCGGTTTTGTGCCTTATTTAAACCATGAACTATTTGTCGTCTGTATATTTTCGCTTCTAAATATTTTGGTACTCGGTTCAATTATCCCGATATGTCTTCAGTAAGCCACCCGACTACCGACATTCCGAAAAAATGCAAAGATAAATACAGAGACAGGCCGCCTAGGTCCAAAGCTGCCGACAACGCTTCTCCTAAGCTAGTCGCCAATTCGCCAGTACTCAGTGAGGCGCTTTTGCAGCCCCTGATACCCGCTACTTCAGATTCGCAGGCTTCTACTGAGACCCATTTGGAGTCCGGTATCCCACAAGATGCTTCAACTGTGGAACCTGCGGATGTCTCTACCTTGGATGGGTCCGGAGCCGCTGTGCAATCACCGGCTTCTGAGGGTGTATTCAGGCCTACTGACTTGCATAATAAACTGACGCCGTCTTCTTCTTCAAGGCCTAAAACTCGAATCATGTCTAGAAAACCGACACCCAGACCGCATGGTCAGGCCTCTATGCCTAAAAAACAAATAAGAATGTCTGAAGACCTTATTACTTTACTCAGGAGAAGCCAACCTTCCCCCTCTAAGAGACCTAGGACTGAATTTGCTTATGATACCGCTGACCAGGATTCTGAAATTTCTGTTTCCTCTGATGACCAGGATTTACCCTTATCTACCTCTGAGGATTCTGATGCAGAGTACTCTATTCCATCTGCTTCTCCCCAAGAGGATTTTTCTTTTGGTGAAACCTTGCATACTCTTAGGGAACATTTCCGCTGGGAAAGCCAGGATTACTCTGATTCTAAAAAGAGGCTTATGGATTTCTTACTCCTGCCCCAGCACAGGCCTTTAGCTATCCCTCCTGTGCTAGACATTGTTAATGATGCCTTTTCGGAATCTAGCTTGGCCCCTGACTCTTTACCTCCTGCTCCCAGAAAACCTGATAGATATTACAGGGTTCCTGACTCTCACAAGTTCCTTTTTAACAATCCTACTGTGGATCCTGAGACCATTTCACAGGGACCCAAGGGCATTAAGGCTACTACTGCCAAAAATCCTACCCCCCTCTGATAGAGATTCCAGGGCCCTGGATAGATGGGGTAAGAAGGTTTACACTTCTGCAACCTTGGCCATTAGGGCTTTAAACTGCCAGTTTCATAATATCAACAACATGTTATTGGGTTGCTTAAACAGAAAATGATGTTGATTCCTGACTGTGCTGAAAATAAGGATTTGCAGGATTTAATGCATTCTGCTGAACAGGTTGGAAAACATACTTTGCAATGTGGTTTTGATTCACTAGAGACATCTTGTAGGGCTGCTGTCACCGGGTCTGTACTTAGAAGGCATGCTTGGTTTAAGGAGCAATCTTTGCCAGATCATGTTAAAACTAAATTGCTGGATGCTCCCTTAAATCAGAACCGCTTGTTTGGCAACAAAGTAGAAGAAGTTCTTAAAAAGATGGAGGAAAAAGCTAAATCTATGCAAACTGTTAAAGATTTCCTACAAGTACAGCCTCCAAGATTTAGTAGGCATTGGCCCTCTAAGAATTGGTCCTTTCCTGCCTCTCCCAGGCCTTTTCAGTTCAGATCCAGAACCATCCAAACACCCAGGCTTCAGTCCCAGGGTACTCACAGGACTAAGCAGTGGGGGGGGCTCCCACTTCCAAATCAGGGAGTAGTAAGACTCTCCCCTATGGTAAGCTGTCTCAATGACTTAACTTTAAAACTTCCAAGCACTTCTCAACTGACTTGCCCTTTAGGGGGAAAGATTGCTCTGCAAGCAAAAAACTGGGAATTCATTACCCAGCACAAATGGGTTTAAATATAGTTTCCCAAGGATACAGATTTCACTTCCACACGTTACCAACCCCAAACGGTTGACCAGATCTACCCCCAAATCAGTGGGCAGAGGCTCAAAAGCATGTACTGTCTCTCTTAAGATTAAAGGCTATTCAAACTGTACCAGAAGAGGAAAAGGGACAAGGTTTCTACTCAAGACTTTTCCTGGTACCCAGAAAAGACAACTCATGGCATCCTATCCTGGACCTTTCTATCCTAAATACCTTTTTGGTGATTCCAAAATTCAAGATGCTAACTTTTCACCAGTTGCTTCCCATACTAGGCAAGGATGCCTGGTTGGCAACTTTGGATTTAAAGGAAGCCTACCTGCACATCCCAATCAGGGAATCTTGCAGAAGATACCTATGCTTCAAAGCAGGCTACATGCACTATCAGTTCTCTGCACTGCCATTTGGCTTATCTACTGCACCCAGGGTATTCACAAAGTGCCTAGCTCCAGTCATTGCATTTTGCAGGCAAAGAAATATTCAGATATACCCTTACCTGGACGATTGTCTAATTCAGGCAGAAAACCGGGACATACTTTTGAATCATCTGGAATTTGTACAAAAGGTGCTAACTTGTTTGGGGTACACCATAAACAAAAAGAAATCATATCTGTTACCCTGTCAGTAAATTATATTCCTAGGAGCAAGCTGGCTTTCCTCACACCAGAGAAACAAATTCATTTGACAACTTACTTCAAACTAATGGCCACAAAAACCCTGCTATCTGCAAGGCAAATACTGCAAGCCTTTGGGTTCATGGCCTCCTGCATTCTACTAATTCCATATGCAAAACTGCATATGAGGAAACTACAGTGATATCTAAAATGCCTATGGTGTCAACATTTTCAGGATCTAGATGCAATGATTCCTGTCATTTCTTGCCTACAGTTAGAGATCCTTTGGTGGGCAGAGGCCTACCACCAAAACAAAGGTTTACTATTCACTCTACCCCCTGCCGCCCAAACCCTAACAACAGACGCATCAGACTATGCATGGGGGGCTCACCTGGTAGGGAAGTGCATTCAGGGCAAATGGAACCCAAGTCAAATGCACCTGCATATCAATCAAAAAGAAATGTTAGCTGTACAGAATGCTCTGACAGCCTTCAAGGACCACATTCTTCCAGGACAATTAATGGTAAAGATGGGCAGCACCACTGTTATGTGGTACATAAAGAAGCAGGGGGGAACCCCTTCCTACCCACTCTGCAGACTAGCTATGGCTCTGTGGAACACAGCCTTGAGCAGCCAAGTGAACCTACAAGCTCAATTCCTGCCAGGCAAACTAAATTCATTGGCAGACGACTTAAGCATAAATCTCATGGAACAACACGAATGGAAACTGAAACTCAAAATATTCAAGCTCTTGAAGAACAAATGGGGACTCCAGAGGTAGACCTGTTTGCCTCCCCTCAGAACCACCAATTGAAAAAGTACTGCACCAGTAATCCCCACTGCTAGCCTTGGAAAGTGGATGCCCTGTCCTTTACCTGGGAAGGCCTCTCAGTTTATGCCTTTCCCCCCCGCCTCACTTCTTGAAGGTCCTGCTAAAGATCAAACAGAACAAGCCAAGGACAATTCTGATTGCACCAGAATGGCCACGCCAGCACTGGTACCCCCTTTTCCATAGTCTGACAGTGTTACAACCATGGCACCTGCCTCAGACTCATTCCCAAGGGTCAGCTTCTGGTGATTTCTCCTGTCCACCTTGTGAATCTGGGCATACTGGGACAATGCAGTAATTGCCTCATGTACACAGACAACCCTCTCCTCCTACCATCCAACACTACAACCTGTGAGAGATGCACTTACATAGCCAAACTGGAAGCAAAGCTCTCTCCACCCAAGATTGTGCTAGACAGTCTAGAGGAGAAGGTTAACACCTGCACTACACCTCAAGCAGCACATAGCCCTTCTAAACTCACACCACCAACACCCACACATAGCAACACTAAATCCACATATGCAGAGGCCCTTAACTGTAACCTGCCCAAGCAACAAGGACCTCCGAAGCTAAAACACAAACACCAATCACAACCAAAGTGTCACATAGCTCACAACACCAGTGTGCCACCCAGCAACAGCTCCTAAGGCAAGACAACGTATCCAACACTTTAGTCATAGGTGACTCTATAGTCAGGCACACTGATGTCCCACTCCCCAGGCTGAACAAGGAGAAAATTACAGTCAGATGCCTGTCGGGTGCCAGGATCCATCACATAACGCATGCACTCAAGTCACTCCACAGCAAGTACAAATATGACTCTGTCATTGTCCATGTTGGAGTGAATGACTTGAGATGTACCTCCCTGGACTACATGAAAAAAGACATGGAAGAGCTCTCGGATCATGTGGCCCAGGCAGGTATGACCCTAGCCCTGAGTAGCATCCTGCCTTCGCCCAGAATGATACCACAATGTCAGGACAAAATGATTGACTTCAACAATTGGCTAAGCTTCTGGTGTCATTCAAAGGGGATCCAGTATCTGTCTGCCTGGGACGACATGATCGACAGACCACGATGCTTTGCCAGAGATTGTCTGCACCTGTCGCCCCTGGGATTCATGTTACTGGCTAAGGCTCTTGCAACCCCTGTAGTGCCTTTTTTAGGCAAAGTTCAAAGGACATAACCACCACCGTAACAGGTACAAGCATGCAAAATCTGAAGGTAATGCTACTCAATGCTAGAAGTCTAAACCGCAAAATGCACTCTCTCAAGGCACTCCTAAAAATGGAGAACATCTATATCTGTGCAGTAACTGAGACCAGGTTCAAGGCTCCAAAGAGTACCCCTGCAATACCAGGCTACAACTCTTACCACACTTTTCGGCCACCAAACCAGGATCGAAACACTAAAGGTGGAGGAGTGTCCATATTCACCAAGGATATTCACACCACCAGGCTAGTTGCCCAACACAATGCGTCTGAAATTCTCCAGATGCAACTAACACTAGGTAAGACTGCAATCCAAATTGTAGCTTGCTACAGATCCTCCACCATGCCCCAAGATTCTCACTACACCTTTCTAAACATACTGAAAAATATTAAGATACAACCAAACACCCTAATACTGGGTGATTTCAACTACCCTGCCATTAACTGGGAAAACTACTCGTGTACCAACACCTTTGCCCAACGGTTCTTGGAATTCATACATTCCAATGCCCTGGATCAACTAATCCATAGCCCCACCAGGGGCTCCAATATCCTAGACCTGGTCATTACCAACATTAGGAAATCAATGCTCCACACCTATGGTCACCCCCTCGTTGGTCAGGTCAGACCATAAGCTAATCACCCTTAACATCCACATCCCACCCCCACCCCCCAGTAAGGAAACCTCCATAAAAATCTTCTCCAAAGCCAACTTCATGCTACTCAAGTCAGAAGTGACAAACTTCATGACACCCATGCAGCCGGGAACTGAAAGTTCGACTGCTGAGTCCTACACTAAGGCACTGTACGACTACATCCACTCATGCATGAATCGTGTCATCCCAAATAGAACCAAGATGCTCTCCTCCAAAAAAAGGAAGTTAATCTGGTGGTCCCCTGCCATAAACAAACTTTACAACAAAAGGAAGAAACTGTTGCAGAAAAGAGGAAAATCTGAAGATGCAAAAAACTCCCTTACCAGCCTCGGTAAGAAGCTGACATCCCTCATAAAGTCCTCCAAAGCTAGTTACGAAAATAAAATTGCCAAAGATTCCAAAGACAACCACAAGGCATTCTATAACTATGTCAAGAATCTAAATGGCAATGCTCAGATCTGCTCTGAGCTAAAACAGAATGGCATTAAATATACTGATCCCAAGGATATTGCCAATATCCTGGCAGATCGATTCAGTGCCAACTTCACCCCCTCTCACCCCCTAAACGGCCCATCTAAATACCAGAAGATTGCCAAATTCCGGTAATAATGGCCACACAGGTAAAAAACGCACTCTCCAAATCTAAGAATACAGCATCCTTGGGACCAGATGACATCCCGGGTTGTGTACTACATGAACTACAAAATGAACTGGCACCTTACCCAAGTGTCATGTTTAATCATAGCCTCACTTCAGGCTTCATGTCCACTGAGTGGCGCACAGCTACAGTTATCCCACTCCACAAGGGGGGATCCACCTTGGATCCTGAGAACTACTGCCCCATCAGTCTGACGAGCCTGATCTGCAAGGCCATGGAACGTATTATCATTGAACTTATAAACAAAGACATTGGCAAACTTCAAACATTGGACCCCACCCAGTTTGGGTTCGTGAAAGGCCGATCTTGGCTCCTGAACCTGATTGACTTCTTCTAATCAGTCTCCAGAGCCGTGGATGAGGGTAAGGAGGTCCACACAGCCTATCTGGACCTCGCCAAGGCCTTTGACACCACCCCCCCCCACTCTGGAATCATAGATAAACTTACTAAGCTGGGTATCAATCCCTACATCACTCAATGGGTTGCCAACTGGCTTGCTGACAGAACTCACACTTTAAAAGTAGCTGACTCCAATTCCAGCTCCAGACAAGTGACAAGTGGAGTACCTCAGGGTTCAGTCCTGGCACCGCTCTTGTTTGGCATCTACTTCTCTGAAGTACATGCCAACACTAAGGGACTCTGGCTAATAAAGTTCACAGATGACTGCAAACTGGGAGCCATTATTGAATCCCCAAATGATGTGGATACTTTACAAAAGGGCCTTACAGAAACAGATGCTTGGTGCCAGAGCCATGGGCTCAAGCTCAATGCCAAGAAATGTATAGTTATCCCCTTTGAGAAAAAACATGTACCTGTGAATTACCATATAGGTGGCAGTACACTAAACACCAAAAGTGTGATAAAAGACTTAGGGACACAGGTCTCACCTTCAATAACCACATCACCACAACAGTCAGGAGATCCTTCTATGTGGCACACCTCATCATTAAGGGCTTTTCATCCAGAAAAAAGGAGGTCATTGTCCCACTGTACTCATCCCTCATTAGACCCATTATAGAATACAGCGCCCCATTTGGTATGTACCTCTCAAGACATCTGCAACAACTGGAAAGGCCACAGAAATACCTCACTAAAAGAATCACAGGCCTAAAGCAGATGCCTTTTGCTGACCGCCTTAAAAAAACTCCAGCTATACTCTGTCACATATCGTCTACTCAGAGGCGATCTCTGCTTAACATACAAGGCCATGTCAAACCCAGAGCTGTTGGACATGCTACACTTAAAGAAATCCCAATCCCTCAGAGCCACATGCTCCAGGTATCTAAACCTTGTCATCACAATAAACAAAACATACTGGAGAGATAGGTTCCTGACCCAGAGACTCCCCAGACTCCGGAATAGACTGCCCATACATGTCAAGCAGAGTGCCTCTGTGGCCCTCTTCAAAGGAACCTTGATGATTGGATGGGAGAAAGGAAATTCACCCCAGGGATCACGTCAGTCACCCTGCTAGACAGGGGTCCAGGGAAGTGAATAGTGTGGGAAGAAATAGCCAGGGAATTGTTATGGCTAGGCTTGCATAGGCCCTAGGGCTGATAGCCTAGTGCCAACCTATGAACCTGCTGTCCCAGCAGGCGGGCCAGATTCTGCACCCTCACCTTCAAACCCTGAACCTTGCAGCCTGGCTAATCCCCTGAGCTCACCTCTAGCAACCCTCAGTAAGCAGGTGCAGGATGTAATTCTTGAGGCAAGGAGGCCTAGTACTAGAAAATACTATTCAGAAAAGTGGAAAAGATACTGTTCCTGGATCCCGCCTCAAGAGGTGGGCACAACGGTGCCCACATTACCTCATATTCTAGATTATTTAACAGAAGTGCTGCACAAGGGCCTATCTTTCTTGTCAATTAAAATTCATGCTTCAGCCATATCAGCACACTGCAATACTGAGCCACCCCTCTTCTCTTATCCACTGCTAAAACAATTCCTTAGAGGGTTCAAAAATTTAAGACCCCCCCCCAGGAGAGCTCCCACTCCAGCCTGGGACCTAAACTTTGTGTTGGAGAAACTTACCCTTCCCCGTTTTGAACCAGCTGCTACAGCAGAGTTGAAATGTATTTCTTGGAAAACAGCTTTACTTCTAGCCATCACTTTTGCAAGAAGTGTGTCTGAACTGCAGGCCCTTATGGCAGTGGAACCCTTCATTATATTCCATGCGGATAGGGTTTCCCTCAGGACTAATCCATCATTTATACCCAAGTTGGTATCTAGTGTGGCTCTGAAGCAGTCCATTCATTTGCCTACCTTTTTCCCTAATCCCAGAATAAAGGGGAAAGGATATTGCATTCCCTGGATGTGCACAGACAGCTTAGATTCTATCTGGACAGGACTAAGCCTCTCAGAAAATCTGACCAGGTGCTAGTCAGCTTTGTTGCAAGGGCAAAGGGGAGGGTCATTTCAAAGCAAACCACTTTCAAATGGATAGCACATTGCATCCATTTTTGCTTCAAGCACCATGGAAAACCCTACCCCACAGGGGATAAGAACACATTCCACTAGGGCTGCATCTACCTCTACTGCTTTTTGCAGAGGAGGCCCTACCAGGGACATCCTGGAAGCTGCAACCTGGAGCTCTGTACATACTTTCACCAAGTGTTAACACTTGCCTATCTTTTCTAAATGCAGAGCTGGATTTGCCACAACAGTCTTACAGGGCCTCATTGCTAGCCCTAATGCTCCTTAACTGCCTTCACCCTTCCTTAGCTTTGGGAATCAACCCAAATGTGATGACTGCAACGATAAAACACGAAGAACATAGTACAGTTGTGTACATTTACCATAAATGTAGATGTTCGATTGTATGACTTCTCTTTACTTTTGTTTGTCTTTTTTGTTTGGCATACTTTATATCATGTGTATTTGCTTTTTGCTGGGGGTGTTCCATACCATGTAATTGCTTCCTGTTGTGGGGGCACCTGATATCTTGGGCAAGAAAAACTGATGTAATGACGTCGGCTGCATGTTTTATACCCCTGACGACCTGAGGACATGGAAGAAGTGACAGCATCTGACTCAGAAATCCCAAGACTCTGGTATTCAGGTCAGCTGAGGGCTACCTGTAGGCAGATGACCCAAATGTGATGACTGCAACAGTGAATACACTCGAGCATCTACATTTATGGTAAGTGTATACAACTGTACTTTTCCTTCCATACAGATAAGGCTGAAGTTTTTGCAATACCCACACTATGGCTAGACATTCCTTTTTACAGCTGCATAGCATTCCTCCCTGGGTTGGAGCCTATGACTGAGATAAACCAGTGGGTGCTCTTCCCCCTCTGAAGAACTCTGGCTAAGTACAGCCCCCAGCCCATGGTTTGAAGCATCCATCTGCACAACACATTATTTGCTGTAATTTGGACTGGCTAACACAGGGGGTCCTCCCAAAGCTTCTTTAAGCTTCTAGAATGCCTGCTCATATGCTGGGATCCACACTACCTTAACTGGCCTGTTCTTCCTTGTCAGGTCTGTGAGGGGGCAGCTATGGTACTATAACTGGGGAAGACCTTTCTGTAGTACCCTGCTGTCCCTAAAAATGCCCTCACCTGCATTTTAGTAACAGGTGCAGGCCATGCCTGAGTGGCTTCCACTTTGGCAGGTTCTGGCCTTATCTTGCCACTCCCCACTCTAGGTCATAGGTAGGAGACCTCCGCCATATCCACCTGACATTTGCTCAGCTTAATGATCAACCCTGCCCTCTGTAGTCTGCCCAGCACCTCCCTGACATGCTGAAGGTGCTCTTGCCAGGAATGGCTGTAGATGGCAATATCATCTAGGCAAGCAAGGGCAAACCCTCCGGCTCCTACTAGGATATGATCTACCAGCCTCTGGAAAGTCGCTGGTGCATTCTTCATCCCAAAGGGCATCTTTGTGAACTCATACAAGCCAAAAGGAATCACAAAGGCTGACTTCTCTCTAGCACTGGGAGTCAAGGGCACCTGCCAGTAACCCTTGGTAAGATCAATGGTTGTAAGATATGTAGCCCCACCCAGCTGCTCAAGGGCCTCATCTGTCCTAGGCATGAGGTAAACATCCGACTCCATGTGACAATTTAATTTCCTGTAGTCCACACAGAACCTAGTGCTGCCATCCTTCTTTGGCACCAGCACCACTGGGCAGGCCCAGGGACTGTTGGACTCTTGAATCACCCCTAGTTCCAATATCTCCTGTACCTCCTCCCTCAGGGTCTGTCTGACTCTCTCAGGCACCCTATAAGGGGCCTGCCTCATAGGCCTTTGGGTTCCTATATCCACCTGGTGCTGCACCAGGTGGGTGCACCCTGGTTTCCCAGTGAACATGTCCCCAAATTCTTGCAACACTGCTTGGATTTCTCGAACCTGGGTAGGAGATAGCTGCTGGGACATTGCTACTCCTTCCACTGAGGTGTCAGCCCGAGTTTCACTGAGGAGATCAGTCCCCAGATCTCCCTCCGACTCCTCCTGCAATCCACTGCAAATGCTCAGCACAAGGGTCTCCCTATCATGGTAAGGTTTCATCATGTTAACATGGTACAATTTGTGCCCCTGCTGTCTGCCTAGCAGTTCCACCATGTAGTTAACATCACTTACCTTTCTTACCACCTTGTAGGGTCCCTCCCAAGCTGCTTGCAGCTTGTTGTGTCTGACAGGAATGAGAACCATTACCTGCTGCCCCACAACATACTCTCTAGCTCGAGCATTCCTGTCATACCACACCTTTTTCTGTTGTTGGGCCTCTTCCAGGTTCTCCTGGGCCAAACCCATGATTTCCCTGAGCCTTGTCCTGTGGTTTAGAACATAAGCCACAACAGACTCCTTGTGAGACTCGGACTCACCTTCCCACTCATCTCAAATTAAACCTAGAGGTCCCCTCACCCTATGTCCATACAGCAACTCAAGGGGTGAAAAACCTGTGAATTCCTGGGGAACCTCTCTGTAAGCAAACAACAGATGGGGCAGATATTTCTCCCACTCCCTCTTAAACTGATCTCCAAATGCCCGCAGCATGGACTTGATTGTAGAGTTTAACCTCTCAACAAGACTATTAGTCTGGGGATGGTAGGGGGTGGTCTTCATGTGGTTCACCCCACAGGACTTCCACAGACAAGCCAGCAGGTCTGACATGAAATTGACACCTCTGTCAGATGGTATTTCTTTTGGGAAGCCTACCCTGCTGAAATTCTCTAACAAAGCATTTGCCACCTTCTCTGCCTCAATGGAGGACAAAGCCACTGCCTCAGGGTATCATGTAGCATAATCCACTACCACTAGGATATACTTTTTCCCTGTGGAACTTGGGGTACTCAGAGGACCCACAATATCCATATCTATCCTCTGAAATGGCTCCTCAATCACAGGCAAAGGCATCAAAGGAGCTCTCACCTTGTCTCCTGCCTTGCCTACCTTTTGGCACTGCTCACAGGTCCTGCAGTACCCTGTTACATCTCTGTAATTTCCAGGATTCCAGGCCAATAGAAGTTCTGCATAATATGCCTCTTTGTATGTTTTATGCCCATATGACCTGCAAAGGGAATATCATGGGCTATTGCTAGAAGTGCCAGACGGTAGGCTCTAGGCACTACCAACTGCTGTACTCTCTCACTTTCTAGCCCGCCTCAGGGGTCCACTCTCTGTATAGTAACCCTTTGTCCCAGTATACAGATTCCCTCTTTCCCTGAGAATCAGGTGCCTCCCTAGCTACCTGCCTCAGGCCTTGCAATGTAGGGTCTGAGAGCTGAGCCTGTCTCAACTCTCTCCTTGCAACCCTTCCTAGCTCCCCTTCCACAGGAAGTCTGGCATCTTCTGACAGTGGTGCCTCACTGTCAGCCTGGGTACTACTACTCACCTCTACCTTTGCAGTCACTCTGTCCAAGGGACCATCAGTACCTGCAAGCAGCTGTGGCTCACCTTCAGTCTCACTGCTACAGCGTAGCTCACTCCCTGAAGTAACCACCTCACCAGTCCTGGCTGCAAGTTTGCAGTCTGTCTGGGTCTCCCCCAGGCTACCAGACCCACATTCTTGTCTCCTAGCCTCACTTCGTGTAACTGCATAAGTACATGGTACTGCCTCATCCAAATCCTTCCCTCTCAGGACATCTGCAAGATGGTAGTTTAGTACCCCTGTTGTCTCAAGACAACCTACAATTGGCATTTTGTCTTTCCCACATACTGGCTCCCTCAGCTTTGGTTCCCCACCTTGCCTCAGTGGACACCTGTATGCCACATGGCCCCACTGGTTGCATTCAAAACATTTAACCCTAGCTCCTGGATATGTACCTGGCCTAGTGGCTCCCCCTGCTACTGGCAGATTCTGTTGGGGCAGTCTGTGCTGCCCACCATGGGCTCCTATAGACCCATGAGCAGTACTGGGGGTCCCCTTCCTGTGCAGGGCTACCCCTGCTTGCCAGGTATAGATCCACTCATCTGAAGTAGCACATTGTCTATCAGCTAACCAGATCCTCGTGTCCTCAGGCAAAGTGCTAAGGGCTTGTTCCCTCATCAAAAGGTCTGCCAGCCCTTCAGAAGTGGTGACCTGACATCCACTCACCCACCTATGAAAATAAGTGCTCAATTCAGCAACATATTCACACACACTTTCATCTGCCTTATGTCTATGCTCACGAAAATTTTTCCTGTACGTTTCAGGTGTTAGCTTAAACAGTTCTAAAAGACATTTCTTTACAGCAGTATAATCAAAACATGCAATGTCAGACATTTTAGCTAATGCAGTTACAGCTCTATCATGGAGTAAGGGGGTCAGGAACCGTACCCAGAGCACTTGGTCAACTTCATACTGTTTACATGTCCTCTCAAACATATGAATGAAACTATCAAAATTATCCCCCTCTTTAAACTGTGGAAGAAATTTACTGACCTTTTGTGCTTCTGGGGTCCAGTTACTCCCTTCCCCATTACCTCCATGTCTCTGGTTGAAGAGTCAGCATCTCCTTCTCATGCTGCCTCTGTCTCTCTTGTTCCTCAGCTTGCAGATGTAACAGTTTCTCACTCTCCTCAGCCTGCAAACATCGCAGTCTCTCATTTGTGTCTAATTCCACATGCCTGGCCTGCAACTCAAGTTTCTTTAGCTCCAGCTGGATTGTTAAGTCCACTGCAGAAAGGTTGAGCTGTCCATTCTCCGAGGGAATTATATCTCTACTGCCAATCTGATTGTCCTCCTGGTTGCTGTTTTCTGATGCAGCTGTAACCAAGGCTGCAATCAGGTTTGCCTTAGTCAGGTTTCCATGCATCAGTCCCCTAGCCTGACACATCTCCATTAGCTGGTTCCTTGTCAGCTTTCCATACTCCTCTGCTGACATACTGCCTGCTCACCCTGACTAACTAAGCTAGCAAAAGAAATAAAACAATTGTGATCTGAACTCTGAGTATTCACTGCGTGGCTGATTTAGAGTACAAAATACCTTAAGAGCTCACTGTACACAAGCTACAGGATTCACTCTACCCACACCACTACAAGCCAATTAGTATTTTCCAACTAATTAATATGTGGTGTGGGTATCCCACTGCTGCCCACAATAATAATGTGAGGTGAATATCCCAACCACTGCCACCAATTAATGCCCGTGCCCTGGCTCAGCAATCAAGGAGCCTCAATCCTCACCACTAACATCAGAGAGGACATCTCATATATGAGGAAAGGATAACAAATACACACAGTAAAGTGCAATTTCCCTTACGAGCACACAGAGATCACAGTAAGTCTTGCTCCCCAGGTCCCCAATAAGACTCCCCACTGGCACAGCTATAGGGTCCAGATCTCAGCCTAGCTGGGCAAGCTAAAATCTCCAGCACCCTCTCTGTCCAACCAGTGCTTTGTGTCCCTGCCCAAGTAGCTGACACACACACATTTTGAGGTAAGAGGTTATACAACCACACAGACACTTTTGGGGAATGGTGGCACAGATTCTCCAGCTGTGCCCCTTTTTCCCAGACTATACAGTAGTACCAGCTGCCACCACCCACAAATAATCATCAGCTACTCAAAGGCCCTTAAAAGGGTGTCCAATTATTACTGTGCAATATTATTATCCAATTGGTAAGTGTGACTACAGTCAAGGCTTATTAGAGTGGCTATGTACAGTTTTACCAAAGGCATACAAGTACTCTAAAGAGTTTAAATTATCTCTGCACAAACCAGTCACAGTTAAAAGGTTTTAAAATATTTAATAATAAATAATTAAAACCACAAGACAATACTTTCTACTACACAGTCAGTGCTATTTAAGAGAGTTCAGAGATCACACGGAAATACTTAAAATAAATCAGTAGTACAGTTCTAACATCACAGAAAAACACTTAGTCTACTCTTTTCTAATTCCTAGCACACTTCTAAAATAACTTACTTACATAGAGCATAAGGCAGTGCTGTGAGCTGGATAGTCAGACAAAAATGATTAATAATCTCTGGTTCTCACTGTTTAAATTGAAACTGCAGATGTCCTTCAAGGATGCATCTGCAGTCCTTACAAATGGGTTGTCCTGTCGTCAGGCAGCCCTTCGGTCGGCCGGATTCCAAAGTCTGGGTCCGGCTTCGGCTGGTGTCGCACTTCACCCGACGTCATCGCTGCAGTTTTTCGGGTATAAAGGCATCAGCCGACGCCATTTTCCCGTCTTTCTTGCCGTGTGGCGCCCAAAGCAGAAGCTGTTCGCAAGTGCCGGTCGGTCAGATCCAGAGATTACTACTACCGAATACTACTTCGAAGACTTCTAAAAAGCTAAGTACCGCGTTGGGGACTCTTTCTTGCCTCAGCCGATGTCAGAGAAAGTGAATAACTGTTTATCTTGTGGGAAACAAATACCTCATAAAGATTTCCACTCCTACTGTATACATTGTTTAGGCCCAGACCACGACATAGCAGCTTGTTTAGCCTGTGCTTCTTTTAACCAACGGACGCTTAGATGCCGGTCGGAGTTCGCTGAACAAATTTTCGGCTCTGATTTTGCCTATATTATGCCGTCGGATCCTCCGACTACGCAAATTGCCAAAAAACGTAAAGAAAAGGACCGACACTCGCGGTCCGCGGTTTTGGCCGAAACCGCGATTAAGCAAACCGCGAGTGTCTCGGTTTCGGCCGAAACCGAGCAAGCGGTTCTTCCTTCAGCCGAAACCATGCCTTCTACCGAGGCCTCTTCTAACCTGGTAGAATCGGCTTCTGAAATCCAACCTTCTGTTGTGGTTTCTCAGGAATTATCAGACACTATTCCCCTGGATATTTCTACCCCTGCACGTGGAGCTGCTAGGCCTCCTGCAGCCATGTCCATTAAGGCCTTTGCCAGGGCTAAAGCAGCCTCAGCTTCAAAAACAGTGCCTACCAAACCCCCCTCACACAGGCCCAGCACCAGCTCCCATATGCTTTCTTTGGCTGAGGATCTAATTTCTTTAATTCGTGGATCCAGGCCTCATCCAGACAGGACCTCTCTCCCACCTCCAGAAAAGAGGCCTAGAGCAGAGCCCCCTGAGCCAGTATCCGCAGATGATTCCTCTGATGACTCAGAACATACAGACCCTCCTGAGGCTACTTATTCTCCTTACGAAGACTCTGATGCTGAAGAGTCCATTCCTTCAGCCTCTCCACCTGAGGAATTTTCCTTTGGGGAAACCTTGCATGCTATGAGGGAACAATTTCAGTGGCAGGGCCAAGATTTCTCAGACTCCAGAAAAAGGCTTAGAACCTTTCTACATTTGCCACAACATAGGCCTTTAGCTATAACTCCAGTTCTTTCTGTTGTAGATGATGCATTTAATGATGCTTGCACTGCTCCTGATTCATTACCTCCGGCTCCTGCTAAGCCCGATAGGTTCTACAGGGTCCCGGACACTCATCACCATTTATACAAGGCTCCTTTTGCAGATCCAGAGACTATCTCCCAGGGCCCTAAAGCAGTAGCAGCTACTTCTACTAAAAACCCCCTCCCCTCTGAAAGGGAATCCAGGTCCTTAGAGAGATGGGGTAAAAAAGTTTACACTTCAGCTACTTTGTCAGCTAGGGCTTTGAACTGCCAATTTCACATGATTCAATATCAAGAGTTTATGCTTGACCAGTTAACTAAAAAGCTGTCCTCTGAAGAATCTTTAGATAAAAAATATGTTCAGGAAATGGTACATAACATACAACAGGTTAGTAACCATTCTTTAAAATGTGGCTATGATGCACTGGAGGCTTCCTTTAGATCAGCCATGACTGGCACAGTTATCAGGAGACATGCATGGTTGAAAGAACAGGTATTGCCAGACCATGTCAAATCAAAGCTTTTGGATGCACCCATGGACAAGGTCAATTTATTTGGTTCACCTGCACAACAAGTACTAAAAAAGATGGAAGAGAAGGTGAAATCTGTACAAACAGTGAAAGATTTCTTACAGGTTCAACCTCCAAGGTTTAGCAGGAACTGGCCCTCCAAGAATTGGTCCTTTCCGGACTCCTCTAAGACACAAAGGGGCAGGAATAGGCGTTCTAGAGGCAGAAACCAATCCAGAGGTGCCTACAGGGGACGCCAGTGGCAAGGCAACAACCAGCGAGGCACGGACTCAGCCACCACCACTACAACTACTCAATCACAGTGACTTGGCAGTGGCACTGCCTACCAGGGAACCACTAGAAGCACCCTTAGGCGGAAAGCTAACCTTATTTTCAAAGAACTGGCATTGCATCACAAGGGAAAAATGGATTTTGCAAACTATAGACCAAGGTTACAGGTTCCATTTCCATACTCTACCAGGAAAGAGAGGAATGCCAAACCTACCACCTACTCAAAGGGCAGAAGCTGTAAAGCAAATATCTCAGTTATTAAGAATGAGTGCTGTGGAAAGGGTACCATCTATGGAGCAAGGAAAGGGATTTTACTCCAGACTCTTCCTGGTACCAAGAAAAGAAAACAAATGGAGACCCATTCTAGACCTATCCGCTTTAAACACATTCCTCATTGTTCCAAAATTCAAAATGCTGACCCTACAGCAGCTTCTTCCCATGCTGGGCAAGGAGTCTTGGCTGGTAACTCTAGATCTCAAGGAGGCATACCTGCACGTCCCCATACGACCAATTTGCAGAAGATGCCTCAGATTTCTTGCAGGATCAGAGCATTATCAATTTTCAGCATTGCCCTTTGGCTTATCTACTGCGCCCAGAGTGTTCACGAAATGCCTGGCATCAGTAATTGCTCATTGCAGACTTCAGGGGATCCAAATTATCCCTACCTGGACGACTGCCTGATACAAGCGGACAACAAAAGCAAGCTAACAGAAGACTTACAAAGAGTCATTTACCTGCTGCAAGCCCTGGGATATACAGTCAATATAAAAAAATCAAGGCTGATTCCATCCCAAAGAATAACCTTTCTGGGTGCAGAGCTGGACACATCAAAACAAATGGCATTCCTAACTGCAGGAAAGAAAGAGCAACTACCTCTCTACTTCTTGTCATTAACAAAGCAGAACCATCTAACAGCAAGAAAAGTACTGCAAGCCCTAGGCTTCATGGCATCCTGCATAATTCTGGTCCCTCATGCCAGACTGCATATGAGAAAGCTACAGTGGTACCTAAAGAATTTGTGGTCCCAACACAAGCACAGCCTAGAAACCAAAATTCCAATAATCCCATGCCTGAAGCAAGAGTTCCTGTGGTGGGCTCAGGCCTGTCAATCAAACACAGGATTACCCTTCTGCAACAGTCAACCAAGCCAAACCATCACGACAGATGCCTCAGACCTCGGTTGGGGGGCACACATGCTGGGCAAGTGCATACAAGGCTTATGGACTCAAGACCAGCTACGCCTACACATAAATCTAAAGGAAATGCTGGCAGTAAAATTGGCAATCCAGTCATTCAGACCATTTCTCCAAGAAGGTCAGTTGATGATAAGAGCAGACAACACCACAGTTATGTGGTACATCAACAAACAGGGAGGCACACATTCATATCCTCTATGCCGGCTGGCACTGGACCTATGGGATGTGGCTCTGAGCTACAACATTCAGTTACAAGCAATTTTTGTACCGGGAAAAGAAAACACTCTAGCAGACATATTAAGCAGAACTACCAAAGATGTCCACGAATGGATGCTGCATCCGGACATCTTCAAAGCCATCACAAGAGAATGGGGATTACCAAAAATAGACTTGTTTGCATCCCCACTCAATCACCAGCTAGAGAAATTCTGCACAAGGACGTACCACCCACTTGCTTGGAAGGTGGACTCCCTATCTTTCAGTTGGAAAAACCTGACAGCATACGCATTCCCACCACTACCTTTGATGCACAAGGTGCTTCTGAAGATCAAAGAGGACCATCCAAGAATCATTCTGATAGCTCCAGACTGGCCAAGACAACATTGGTATCCATTGCTAAGGAGCATGTCTCGGGAACAAATATGGGCACTACCCCTGATCCCATTACTGTTAACACAGAACAACTACAACATCCTGCATCCAAATCTGAAAACTCTGCAGCTAACTGCCTGGAACATTACATGACAGCAATTAACCCAAATTTATCCCAAAGGGTTAAAGACATAATCCTGGAGGCTCGTAGACCTTCAACAAGAAAGAACTATGCAGCAAAATGGAAAAGATATCTCATTTGGAGTACTGCAAAGGGAGAAGATGTGACACTAGTAAACATAGCCAACATCCTGGAGTACTTGGCAGAGCTCTTCCATTCAGGCCTGTCCTATTCTTCCATCAAGATACATGCATCAGCTATTTCAGCAGAATACAGCCTGGATCCTCCTGTCTTCTCTCACCCTCTGCTCAGACAGTTTCTGAGAGGAATTAAAAATGTAAAACCTCCCAGGAAACCACCATTGCCAGCATGGGACTTGAACTTTGTGCTAGAAAAATTGACACTTCCCCCTTTCGAACCAGCAGCAACAGCAGAATTACAATACTTATCCTGGAAAACTGCTTTCCTGCTGGCAATAACTTCAGCAAGAAGGGTTTCTGAACTACAGGCGTTAATGGCAGTGCAACCCTTCCTGATCTTCCATCAAGATAGAGTGTCCATGAGAACAAATCCTACATTTATGCCTAAGGTGGTATCCAGAGTGTCATTAAATCAGGCTATCCACCTACCTACATTAAACCCAAACCCACAGAACAGGGGAGAAAGACTCTTGCATACCTTGGATGTGCATAGACAATTACGCTACTACCTGGACAGGACCAAGTCCAATAGAAAAACTGACCAGCTTCTGGTAGCATATGCCACAGGAAAGGAAGGAAAGCCAATTTCAAAACAGACAATCTCCAAATGGATAGGAAATTGCATTAGATTTTGTTACTCCTACCATGGAAAGGCAACTCCAGAGAACATCAGGCCTCACTCCACAAGGGCTACAGCCACTACCACAGCTTTCTTACGAGGAGTGGCTACCAAGGACATTATAGAGGCTGCTACTTGGACCTCCGTGCATACATTTGCCAAGCATTACAATTTACCTTTATACTCTAGATCCCGAGCAGGTTTTGCCACTGCTGTTTTGCAAGGGATCCTAGCTACACCATAATTTCTACTCTTTCCTCCTCCCTTGTTTAGCTATGGTATTCTACCCATTTGTAAGGACTGCAGATGCATCCTTGAAGGACATAGTACAGTTTTGTACCTACCATAAATGTAGATGTCCGATAGGAATGCATCTGCAGTCAGGATTACCCACCCACCTTCCCCTCTGAGGTACTCCTAGGGTATTTGCCATCCTTCAGCTAGCTTGGGGGGGATCTATTATGGTGTATTTGTTTGTATATATGTACATACATGCTTATTTTATGTGTTTGCTCTTTACTAATTGGAAACATTGGCATTTATCCAAATTTAGCCATCCAAGAGGGCACCTGGCATCTGGGGCAAGAAACACTGAGGAAAATGGCGTCGGCTGATGCCTTTATACCCGAAAAACTGCAGCGATGACGTCGGGTGAAGTGCGACACCAGCCGAAGCCGGACCCAGACTTTGGAATCCGGCCGAACGAAGGGCTGCCTGACGACAGGACAACCCATTTGTAAGGACTGCAGATGCATTCCTATCGGACATCTACATTTATGGTAGGTACAAAACTGTACTTTCTACTAAAACATTGCATCATCTTTTTACACTTCCTGAAGTTCCCAGGCTGACAGAAACTGCATTTACATTATTTTACACTTAGGGCAATAAAGGACATTCCACATGTAAATTCTGGTCATTAACTTTAGCCTTAAAATAATAGTCAGGAAGCCTTCATCTAACCGGACTGGAGCCGACTTGTAAAACATCAAAGGCAGTGATAAAATAATTTTAATTTCAAAGGACCAACAAGAAATGCTTGACTTAGCTTTCTTTACAGCAGATGGCGATGTTGCCACATTGTTTTAAGTTCAACATTCATATTTACAAATGATAGAATTATCTGCACAATTCTATCTGGCTAGGCTTGCAGCCTTCACCCATCTCTACCAGTCTTCACAAGCTCATTCCACAAGATTTATGCATGTATCCTCAGCCTTTTGGTCAATAATTCCATACATGACATTTGTGTAGCTGCCACTTGGTCCACTGCTGAATTGGATTTGCTTTCTAGGAATAGAGCTGCTTTTGGCAACACAGTACTCCAAAATATCCTTCCATGTGGCCACCCAAGGTTCATCTAGCTGGGGATTCTGTCCCATCATTTGAGGATTGAATGAAAATAACATTAGATAAATAAGTTATGTACTCACCATGACATTACATAACTTATTTATCTAATGTTATTTTCATTCAGTCCTCAAATGATGGGACAGAATTTATGTACTCACCATAACATTACATGTTGACTGCGGTGGTGGTACTGCGGTAGCGTTGTCGCCTCACAATAAGACGCTGTCCTGTTCGATTCTCAGCTAGAGCATCTTCTGTGTGGAGACATGCGTGGATGGGCGTACCTTCGTTGAAGGTTGTGCGTCAGGGCTGGCAACTCGGCAATTAAAAATCTACTGCCAATCATTAGCGGATCTGAGTTCCACTGTGGCGACCCCTAACCGGGAAAAGCTGAAAGACACAACAACAACAACAACTCACCATAACATTACATATGTGTTGTCCATTTTTATTCTTCAACTTCCCACCCTTCTAACTCCCTTCCCTTTGCTCATGGAGAGACCTAAGGGATTTCATTTTGGGAACTATGATTCCTTGTTTGAGCTCCCATTCAATTCCTGTAATCTATACCTTTTTAAGTTCTCTTACAGTATTATTCATTGTCTACTAAAGGCAGCAAACTCAATCTGAGGTATGTTAGGCTGGTGGCAGGGCATTATGGGTAATGGGAGGAGTTTGAGAGTTGAATCCAAGGATCTGGAAGCAGCAGCCAGGTTGGATCTGAGACCCATCAGTTCAGGAAGAAAGAAAATGGACAACCCAGATGTAATGTTTTGGTGAATACATAACTTATTTTTATCCTCTAAACCAAAACTCCTTGATTTATGCAGTGAGAATAGAGGATCCTTGTCTATGTGATCTGATTTTTGTGACCTTATGCAGTGCATAACGGTTAGTATTCCTTACTCAGATGTCATCAGCTCAACAGAATTCATAATTTTTTTCTGTCTTTTGCACTGTGGGATTTGAATACCTCTGTCTGATGCATGTTGTAATATCACATGCCAGACAGTAAGGGTACATCCAGCCTCCACTACTAATGAAGTTTGGGCCTTACATACATACAAATATTTCATGCACCAGCATTAATGCCCTTCTAGCTTGCCAATATACCAAAACACTTGTTCCATTAGCAAGTGTCCAGGCTGTTCTTAAAAATATCTAAACTAGTACTTTAATGTAGTTTGGTAGTCTGTTCCATGCATTGGCTGTTTTGTCAGAGAACCAATTTGTACACTTTTTTCATTCCTACAGAATCTTCTACATAGGTTATCTGATGATACTCTAGTACTTTTTGATAACCCCAAACATTCACAGAGGTAGTTGTCTCTAAATGCCTTAGATAACTGAATAAGACCCCCTCTTACATATCTATAAGAGGCACTGTACAAATTCAAATATTTTAGTCTTTCATAATAACTTGAATTTTCACATCCATGGATGCCGTTGGTATATTTTCGCTGTACTCTTTCCAGTTTACTCATGCTTGTTTTCTTATAGGGTTTCCATATTGTTATTCCATACTCAGGTTTGGGTCTAATGTAACTAACAAACAATGACTTCATCATTTTTGATTTCCTAGACTTTGTAAATATTTTTATAGAACCTATAGTTCTATAACTATCATTAACCAATTGGTTGACATGATTAGAAACAACTCATAGCTGAATCTACCCATATACCCAGGTCCTTAAATGAGTCTACTGTTTCAATCACTGTGTGCTGTATTAAATATTCACCTTTTAATTTACATCTCCCAAATCTCATATGCTTAGTTTTTGATGTATTTATCAGTATATTATTCTCCTGTGCCCAAATGGTCAATTTATTCAGGTTATTTTGCAGAAATGCCTTATCTGTAACACATGTAATTAGTTTACCCAGTTTCAGGTTTTCTGCATATAGACTGTAAAACACCTCAGATGAAAAAGTTAGATCTGAAAGATACAATCTAAACAAGTAAGGGCCTAGGACAGAGCCCACCTGTCCAGTTGCTGTATGATACTTGCTATGTCCTATTTGTAACCATGCAGCTATCCATCTTATTAAGAGTACATCCGTACCTAATTGTACTAATTTATTGATCAGTGTTTTGTGTATAACCCTGTCAAATGCTGAAGTTAAATCTATATAAATTACATCACAGCACAATTTTTCATTCATAGCTGCTGTTATATTGTTATAGAACATCATGTTACAGGTGGTAATAGATCTATTTTCAACATATGCATGCTGTTATATGGTTTCATGTCCCAACCTATCCAGTTCCGACAGTAGGTTATCCAATATTATCTTCTCCATTATTTTTCCGCAACGTGAAAGTAGACTTAAGGGTCTATATGACTCTGGGTTTTTCCTACTCCCCTTTCTCTTAAAGACAAGTTTAATAGTCGCATGTCTCCAATCTTGATGAATCTTCCCATATTCATATGACTTAGTGAGTAATAGATATAATAGTACCATAAGTTCTTGGTGAAGTGATCTCAGGTCATTGTTACTAATTCCATCTCCCCCCTGTGCTTTGTTTGGATCTAGTTTGCACAGTTCTTTTTCAATATAATCTAATTTGATTCCAGTGTCTGGGGTTACCTGGATGTCACTAGGACAACTTATAACCTCTTTTGTGGAGCCAAACAGTCCTGCATAAGATTTTGTAAATATGTCTGTAATCTGTTGTGTCTGAGAATAAATTTTAGAGTCTGCATATAATTTATACATTTGTGTGTCTTTACTCCTTCCACATCTTATCTATCTATAAAAAGGTTTCTTATTATGCTCAATATCTTTATATACATTTTCAAATTTTTCTTGATCTTGTCTCACACTTTGAAATTTTCAAAGTTATAGTTCAACCTCTCTTCCATTTCTCATATTTTTGTCTCTCACCTTTAATTAGATATTTTGTGCTGATGGAAATGTATCCCTCTGATGTTGTATGCCTAGATCCTGATGTTCAAACATTTTTTTGCACTCAGTTTCTCATTGTAAACTTTCCTCATTCCATCTGCTGTTTTTCCACTGAACACCTCAGTCCAGTTAGTTTTACATATTGGCTGTTTTGCTTCCATATAGTCTGTAATTAATCTTCTGTGCATTGGTTTAGATTTCAGTTTGGCAGAATTGTCTAGCAACAAATTAACCTTTATAACACCATGATCACTGCACATCAGCAGTGGTAAAACTTGACATTTAGTAACAATAATTTCTTTAGAAACACAAACAATGTGTAGTATGTTCCATCCCCTGGTAGTTTTTTTTTTTTTTTTTACAGTCTGAAGCAATTGTTGTTTCTGAATAGACACTGTGAATAATTTCCTTACTAACCTTGCTGAATCAATATTATTTCAGTCTGTTTCTGGAAAATTTAATTCCCCTGTTAATTTTATTCTTCCCTCCTGTGTTTCATCCAAGAAATGTATGAATTCCTCTAGGTCATCTGCACTTGCCTTTGGTGGTCTGTACACTTCAACAATTGTTATATGTTTCACGGTTGTCTTTATTGTCACAGTTACACAGTCTGTAGTATTGGCGTTATCACTGAACATGTGATAATAACATGTCTCATAACTATCTTTAATCCCTATCATATCACCTCCACCTGATTTTTTGTTAGAATGTCTGTTACAGTAAAAACATTTATACCCTGACAGAACTGGTTTCCAAACATTTTTCTTTAACCAGGTTTCACAAACAGTAACATCATCAATCTTGGGAGAACGTAGCAAAATTTCCAATAAAAAAACTTTATTATTAATGGCTCCTAGCATCAACAACCATCAGAGATGCATCAAATGTTGCTATCTGTGAACTGTTAAATTTTTGACCTGGCAAAAATCCTGCCTAGTGTTTGTTAAATATTGCAAAATATCTGTTGCAAAAATTTATTTTCCCTGATCTTGACAAATGCACGCCATCCTGTCTGAACACATGTGCCCAAAACTAGATTTGGATGCTTTACCCATTTCCATTTTTTAAAACGGGGCATTTTTTTCCATGCAGGTATTTACTTCAAAAATCTTTTCATTCACAGTAACCTGACTATCCTTTCTGTAGGTGATTTGTGAAAAATATGTCCTAACACGAGTACAAGCTATACTATCTAAGAGAGCTGACAGTTTCCTACTAGTAGTCAGAGAATCCTTGCAGATGACATCATTTGTACCGACATGAATAAAAATGTACTGTACTTTACATTAAGACATTCCAAGGCTTGTCTCACATCTTCTATTTTTGCTCCTGGCAAGCATAGCACTATTTGATGTTCATTATCTTCTCTACAAGTATAAGTATCAGTTCCTCTAATTGAATCTCCAGTTAATTACAAGAATATCTTTGCTCGCCAGCTCTGAAGAATCTTCGTCTTCTGATACAGTAATATCTGTTCTATCAATTGTTATGAAGGACAGATCTTCATCACCATTAGTCTTATTAATCCCACTGATTTCATTGTTTATTAAATCCTTATCAAGCTGGTATTGTAAATCCACAGCTTGAGCCATGTAGTCAACATCTGTCTCACCTGCCCCTTGCCTCTTTTTTTCTACCTTGTCTTTTGGAAAAATGAAGCCTTTTTCTGTAGACTAAAGGTTTTCAGATAGAAAAATATTATCATTCCCTGTAACCTGTGTCTTACATAACAAAGCAGTGTCCTTTTTAGTACGTATTCTCTTTCCTTTACAGCCATGAATCACTTTCTTTTTCTCCCTTATTTGTTGTGAACTTCTTCCTTTCTTTCTTTTTTTTTTGTTTCCTGCTAAACAAACTGGATCTTCAGATTGCTGAATACTTGCATCCATAATTCCAAAATTGTCAGGGGGTATTGTCTTGTTTCATAGTGGCTGAATGGTCTTTTCAGACAATAGATGCATCATTTCCTAAATGTGTTCTATTTATTCTTTGCCTAACATTATTTCACCAGTCCAGTCATTAATATATGAAACAACAGTTCTCCAAGCCATGCCAGTTGCACAAGTGCAGTCATAATCATTAAGTCTAGATTTGCTTCTTACAATGGTAAGCAAGTCCTCCAACCTTTGACATGAGAAATACAGATCAGTGTTATCAGCTGTTAACTTTTTAAACATACATAACATTTATTACACTATACAAGATATTTGTGCATTAGCAAATTGTTAATTGCATACTCATTTAAGGAGTCCATTTTCAGCTTCAAATGAATAAAATATTGTAAAAGATAAGAGTAATCAAAATCAGTAACCACAGAATTCAAAGAGAACTTAAATCAACTTCTATGACAAAAACTCACATGAGGAATATGCAACTAAATACTAAAGTAAGTACAGTAAAGTTGTTCTGACAATTCAAGTTCTACAAGCCAGACAGAAGTTGTAATTCCTTTACATCGCTCGCAGTCGCACTTGTTTTTAACAGTAAAGCTCAATAAATCACAAACCAAGGTAGGATTGTGTAGATATGCTCAGGATTTTCCTGTTTGCAGTCTGTGTGAATTTATAGATGTCTAGGCCCCTTGGAGTGGCTAGAGTTTGCCTGTCTAAAACCTATCCCTTTCAAACAACCAACAGTGAGATTAAAGGCAAAATAACAAAATATGAATCAAAAGCAAATCTTCTTAACAAGCTAGCCCTTCCTACCTACAAACAAACAGTGAGTCAGCTCCAAAGTAAATCACAAACTAAGGTAGGATTGTTTAGATATATTCAGGGCCTTAGTTGCAATGTTTGTCATATGAGCATCCCTGTATTTAGTGGCTAAAATGTTAAAACCTTCCCAGTGTTCCTGCATCCATTAGTTCACTGGCCAAGACTAATGGCATGACGCAATTTCTCAAATGTTGCACATCGTCCTTTTCACTAGTAGAGACTTAAATTGAGGACTGAGGCATACAAGAAATATGGCAGCTGTGGTGGATGCTGGATGCATGAAACAGCAAGACAGTTCTTCATGCAGTCTGTGCTGAATTGACAGCATATGGTTCGGGATCTGGGTGCTAGACATTGGTTATAACTTTTCCATTTTATGTTCAGCCACAAAAGGGGCTAATGAACTCCCACTCTGCTGGTAAGAAATTGATATTTTACTGAGAGCAGATGATGAGAGAAGTACAGGAGGGGCATCATCAGCAGTCACCTTGGAAAAGTGCATCCTCTGATGCCTGCACAAATTTTGGGGTATTCAAGCATCTGGAGCATGAGTACACCCATCCAGCTCTCATGGAGTGATTTGTGAGTCTCTTAGCAAAGACTATGGTTGAACATGAACCCTATTTCTCTGCCTTCCTTAAGCTGTTAAAATTCACCAGTTATGGTTGAGGGGACTTCTTGCATCCTCCTGCAGCCTTTGGGCATAAAGAACATTACATTTAATGTGCATATTCTGTCTGAGATCTGGTGGATCTTGGTCTGTTGGGTGCAATTGTACATGCTTATGGAGCATGGTTTAAGATCAGTGTCAGCTTATTGTGATTAGCCATGCTCTTCAGGGTACATTGTTTCGAACGTTGGGCCCTCTCACCTGACATGGAACTTTAGTGTTGCTCATGCATCACCTCGAGGGCCTTCCCCTACTCTAGCCTTGGAATAGAGGATTTTCTTCCTCTGTATTTGCTTCATGAGGTGATGGTCATGAAAATTTATATTCCTTGCGTTTTACACAAGAATACTAACTACTGTCCTTTGTAGATTTTCTTGATCTCGCTCTTGAAGAGATTTTAAGAGGCTCATTAAATCTACTCTGAACTGACCTGCTGCTCTTCTGCCATCCCCTTGAAGTGTTTAAATTGTTTAGAGAACAAGAGTAAGGAACCTTTGACCATTACCCTACCCCCTGTGGAACCTGCACTGATTGATAAATGCCATCCATGCTGTTTGCAAGCAACCAAATCCAGCTCCTACTGAGGTGGATGCCTTCTGTAAATCTTTTAACAGACAGGAATAACATCCTGACTAAGCATCCCAGGCAGATTACTTGTTAATATCTTTAATATCTTTCGTCTAGCATAGGCCCTGGGTGCTACAACCCCATCAGTACTTACTTGTAGCTATCAGTTTAAGGGATTTGCATAATTGTATGATGTGCAAGTGTCTGAACAAATCATTTCTATTCTTGGTTGTCTCAAAATGTTTAAATGCTGCTCATTACTGATGCAAGAAAGAATGTGAAAATTCGGAAACATTATTGCCTTACAGCAAGAGGTTCTCCCGTTCGATTCCCGGCTGGAGTGTGGGGAGTACCTTCTGTGTGGAGTCTGCATGTCCTCACCGCGGTTGGGTGGGCGTTCGAAAGACATGTGTAAATGGGCGTGCCTTAGTTGAAGGTTGAACATCGAGCTGGCACCTCGGCGTTCATGAAAATCTAGTGCCAATCATTAGCGGACCGGAGTTCCGCTGTGGCAACCCCTAACCGGGAAAAGCCAAAAGACAAACAACATTCTTTCCAAGAAAAGAAGTATAAGAAGTAGTAAAGCTCAAATGATTCAAGGTAAAAGTGAGGAAGTTGCATTATTTTTCTGTTTAGCATAAGTGTAATATGTAAAAGAAAATGTGTGAAATGACATATCATTGCATTTGCTACTGTGAATGATTCTAAACTCTACTTTTTGATTGTGCACATCTGCAGAGTAAAGCTAATGCTGCTTGGAGGTTGTCAAGTTGAGCCCCACAAGAAGTATGTAACTGTAGAAACAGGAAGCATATCTTCTGCATCCAAACTAAAGCCACAGGAACCCCATTCAGGGACATAGGATATACAACTAATACAGAAAGTAACATAAGTTTACAGAAGTTACTGGAATAACTGCATTATTTGCTGGAGCATACCTTTGGAACAAAGTTCAAATTCTGGACTTATTGCTCCCAAGGACTTTGCAAATTGCGTTTTGAACTTGGAAGCCAAAGTCAGTAAAGGCACAATATAACTGTTAGGCAGAAGCAGAGAGTTTTTACTTTATATATTATTTTTTTTCTGACTGTTCTCCATCTTTCATGAATATTTTGTTTTCCATAGCTTGTGCAAGCTTTTTACTGCTTGCATATTCATTTGGAAGGAAAATGTTTTATTTTATGTATTTCAAGTAAAGAATTTTATTATTCAGCTTTAAATTCTTGCTTGATGTTTTGTTTGTTGGTTTAATGGCTTGTGCATGTTACGGGTGTTTCCAAAACTGTTTGGCATCTGCCCTTGAAAGTATGACTCCTTAGAGTTAATTGCACTATTTGAATATTTGAAGACTGTCTTATATTAAAGGAAAACTCCACCTTAGAACTCAAAAAACATATTTTTTAATTGTATCTTTGTTCTTGAGCTATTTTAATGCCTCAAAATCACTCCAAGTGCTTATTTTACAATTTTAATGTGTTTCTCTCAAAATAGCGGATGATGGAGCCTGCCTTTGTAACGTGATCTTGTTTTCTTGCTTTCTTTCCTTCTTCCCAGAATACATTTCAAGTCTAGTTTATATGACTCATGCTAGAGATAAGGAAGTGGTGCTGTTTTCTCATGCCATTAAGACTGAATGGCAGGACTGTGAAGCACCGTCATCTAAACACACCTTCTGTAACAGAACCGCTTCTGTGTTTACCTGACTGAGCCTGATTTATGTGTCTATCAGAGCTTGTTCTATGCTGTAAATAGGTGTTAGCTACTTGCAGCAAATAAAAAGTAAATAAGTAACAGGTTTTTGTAAGTGGAGTCTTTTGTAGTCCTAAAATGCAAATAACTTCACATATCAAATGAGAAAGATAACCTTAAAGAGTTAATATTATGCTTGCATCATAATTGTTTAGAAGTTATAAAGGGAGTGTTTATTACAGGTCTGAGGAAGTTTAATATTTATTAAACGAAAGCGCTTACATTTGTGGATGTATTGTGGATTATAAGAACCTTTAATATAGTTTTGTGGTTTAATAAATTCTATTTTCTCCAGTTTGGTTGCTTTTCGCTTGGCATTCATTTTTTATCAATTGGTAAAATACCACTGGAGCATTTTGGAAAAAGTAAATATCTTAAAATAAAAGAAAATGGGTTCTCTATGTTTTCATATACAAGAGGAAGGAGTATAAAGATTTTATAGTCCATGGAAGGTTCCAGCTTCCTTCAATGAATACAGTTTTAGAGGTATCAATGCAAGGCATCTTCCCTTGTGGAAGGTGCAGTTGCTGTCAGTATGTTATACAAGGTTTTGACAAAATCAATGGAAAAAAAATTTGTTAATGTGTGTCTATATTCCTGTGACAGTACAGGAATAGTGTATGGTCTTAGGTGTCCCTGTAGTAAAGCATATATAGGGGAGAGTAAAAGAGCTTTTGGGGACAAACTATGAACCTATAAAAAAACTCCAGCTATACTCTGTGGCATATCGTCTACTCAGAGGCGATCTCTGCTTAACATACAAGGCCATGTCAAACCCTGAGCTGTTGGACATGCTCCACTTAAAGAAATCCCAATCCGTCAGAGCCACCTGCTCCAGGGATTTAAACCTTGTCATCACAATGAACAAAACATGCTGGAGGGATAGGTTCCTGACCCGGAGACTCCCCATACTCTGGAATAGACTGCCCATACATGTCAAGCAGAGCACCTCATTGGCCCTCTTCAAAAGGAACCTTGATGATTGAATGGGAGATAGGAAATTCACCCCGGGGATCATGTCAGTCGCCCTGCTAGACAGAGGTCCAGAGAAGTAAATATTGTGGGAAGAAATATCCAGGGAATTGTTATGGCTAGGCTTGCGTAGGCCCTAGGGCCAGTAGCCTAGTACCAACCTATGAACCTATAAAAGATTTGACAACCCCTCCCCCACACTCTCATGCCAAGGTGTGAAAACTATAGTAAATGATCCTTGCTGTACATTTATAAGTGACAAGTAGTAGGACATTAAATGTCTGTCAGCTACTTCCCAATGCCTTCATGAATGATGCAGAATTAAAATGTAATTTACTAGTTCCTCAATTATTTGTATCATGTTCACCCTCCTTTTTTCTATTTCATATTTATTTATACTTTGGTAACCAGGAAAGTGAACTGGCCCCAGGACCTTTTTCAGCTACAACTTAGGCTACATTGGCAAATATAATAACATGTATTAAATACATTTAGCAATACAAAGAAAAAAATACTGACATAAAGACATTGACTATGTGTTGCGTATGCAATCTTGGTCAATGTGTGGCAGTGACAAAGTAAATCATTGAGCAGCATTTACTAGAATGTATGCATTAATAATGCTTAACTGTACTATGTTTAGTGTAAGTAATTCATTGTATGCACACATGTTGCACAGACGCTCCCATATGCACACATATATATAGTATGTGTGTTTGTGTATAAAGTACATGTGCACAAAAGCATACGAGTGTGTGGATTTAAACACTGTTAAGTACTTCTGATTTCCTTTTCTTAGTATTTTTAATGCATGGGCACATAGTAAATGTATGTTAAAGTAAATTCAGCTGTATAGTATGGTTGCCATCAGTTGTCACATTTCCTCTGTGGACTACAAAATGCTCATGCACTCTACTACTGTAAGGAATGACTCAAAGTTATTGGGAGTCTCTTGCCATGGATCTGCATGTACCAGATATGCATCCCCCTCTGGTAGGATGGCACAAAAAAGCATAAAAGACCTTTTTATGAACAGTATCACTGCACCTAGTTAATAGGGTTGCCACCTGACACTTTCTGCAGTTTTGGCCTGTGGGGGGGCTTGGAAATGGTAAATGCATTGCTACTTTACAAGAAAAAATATTTTATGACTTTTCTCTAAATGTCATATAAATATTTGATACTACATTTAAGTTATCTTAACATATAAACTGTTATAAATAATGTTTAGAGTTTAGCATTTCAATACTGTGATGCTGCTTATGTAAATTTGTTAGAAGAGTTGACACTTGCTTTTAAAACCCTGTCTGATCTAATTGCTTTGCTTTGGTATGAAAGGAAAGTGTTAAGTTTTCCTCCCCTCTGCAATAAAAACTGTAACCAAGATAGTTCCACAGCTTTCTGTCTTTTTTATATCAGCTGCTGTGTTTCTGACATTAGCAGGATTAATTGCCCATCTAAGATTGACAGCAGTAACTGAGAGGGTAAACTACAGATTTAACTGTGTCTATGATATGTCATGCAGGTGGAGACAAATTTCTCTGCAAAGTATGTGAGAAGTTGAGTTTAAAAAAAAGTAGTTGGGCTTTCTTTTCCTTTGACTCCAATGCAAGGAAATAAACGTTTTAAAAAGTACAGTCAGGTTTCTGGTACCTACACAATACTGTAGGGAGAAAAGAAACCTAAAGATTGAGTTAAACTGTACAAGAGGGTGGAGTTTTCCTTTAAGGGCAAACACTTATATTGCTAGCTGTGACTGGAGGCAGCATATTGTAAACTTGGCATGATGGAGCATTTTAAGTGGGATTCCTCACAAGTCTGTGATGCTATTCCCTCTGTGTTGGATGCCTTTTTAGATACATTTGCAGCTGCCTCTTTGACTCTTGATTCTGAGGGTCTATATTATATGTTAGAAGTTTCAAAACTTCGAATGTCATATAATCAAACTTATATGACCCAAGTTTTAAAACTTCGAACATATAAAAAAAAAAAAAAAAGAAAAGAAACTTACCTGAATGCTACTTAAATATACCAAGTCCGAGACCGCACTTCAGTGAAGTGAGATTGCCATAGGGGATATTTCCCTATACTTCACTGTAGTGCGCTCTCGTTGTTGGAATATTTAAATAGCGGGGGATGGGGGTGTGCAGGGGGCTTTCCCACCTGCTTACAGCATTCATGTAAGTTTCTTTTCTTGCTTTTTTTTTATATGTTCGAAGTTTTAAAACTTTGGTCATATAAGTTCGATTATATGATGTTCAAAGTTTTGAAACTTCGAACATATAATATAGACCCGATTCTCAACCTCTGGCCACTGAAAAACCTAACCATTTCTAAAAGGTGCCTGAAGCCTTTAAGAGCCTCTACAGGTGTCCTTCAGCCCTACTGTGGTATCTGTTTCTGTTGACAAGCTATCCAAGCTTTTGCCATCTTCTAAACTTCTTCATTCTGATAAAGACAGTTGGGCTATAGAAAGACTGAGGAAAAAGGTATACAATTCTGCCACTCTGGCCTTCAGGGCCATAAATTATCAAAGCCATTTGATAAAGTATGTTTTGGTCCCTTTTTCTCATAATTGGGGGGGGGGTCAGATGATCTTGACTCTGAAGGTAAGACTGCACCCCTCTCCTTGTAGATTTCCACTTATTAGGTTGCCCATCACCCCATCAAATGTAGTTATGATGAAGCTGATGCACATCCTGGAGCTGCGGCTTCAGGTTAAGTTATGAGGAGGATATTCTTTGCTCTGTCTTAAGGCTTTACTTGATGTTAAAGTCAACCTCCTAGATGCTTCTTTCAACAATCAAAATGTCTTTAGTACCGCTGCTAATGATTTGTTTGAGACTTTACAAGACAAAGGTAAAATTATGCAGGATCTTAAACAAATCTTTGTTTCTCCCATGCCCAAATTTCAGAGGAACTATCCTTCTAAGTCTGCCTTTTTGCATAGGCAGCCTTGTCAGCCTTCTAAAAGGAGAAGGTTCCTAAGCATATGATCTTTGACAATCCCACCCAGACATGTAAACCTCAAAAGATCTGCCTCCATATGATATACTTTCTCCCCTTCCCCTCAGCCAGGTTCTCTTGTCTCTCAGGCTTTCCCTGCTTCTCCCTATCTGGCAACTGGTTACTTCAGACTCCTGGGTTCTGTCCATTATCTGTCACGGTTGTTTTATGGTGTGGCAATCCTTTCCCTCTTCTCAGGTCTTCCTCAACTTCATTTAGACCAACTTCCTCATTTTTCTGTGGTTCTGCTGGATTTACTGGATCAGGGCACCATCCAACCTATTCCAGAATTCCAAAGAGGAACAGGATTTTACTCCAGCATGTTTCTGGTTTCCAGAAAAGATGGGTCATAGAAACCATTCCTAGTCCTCTCCTTGCTAAATACTTTTCTGAACATTCCTTCTTTCTGGATGTTTTTCTTCCAGACTGTGTTTCCTCTCATGCTTCCACTGGCATTTCTGGTTTCCCTAGACCTAAACTACACCTATCTTCTTATTCCCATTCTGTCTGTTTTCAGGAAGTTTTTACATTTCCTTGTTTCTTCCTCTCATTTTCAGTTCTGTTCCTTGCCATTTGGTCCTCCTACAGCTACAATAATTTTCATCAAATGTCTGGCCCTTATCAGAGCTTTTTGTGGACTTCAGTGAATCCAGAGATTCCTGTATTTGGATGATGATCTTCTTCAGGCTCCCTCCCAATCCAGGCTTCTGCATCTGCAGGATGTACACTTCACTATGCTCTTTCTGTGCAGTGTGAGGGTCACCATCAGTCTGAAGAAGTCAGTTCTGACTCCTTCTCAAAACCACATTTTTTCTGGGTTGCAGAATCCAAGCTGTTCCAAAGCTGGCTTCTCATCCTTCTCCCATGGTTGTGTCTCTGGCAAACTACTTCCAGTCTATGTTTCTTCTTTCTCTCTTTCTTGCAGTGGAATTTCTCAGAGCCCTGGGATTCATGCTTCCCTTTTGCCAAGCTTCATAGGTACCTAAAAATGGTTTGGCTCTAGCATTGCTACCCTCTGGAGTTTCCAATTCCATTACTCCCTTGTGTCAAACTCAAGTTTCACTGGTGGATTTGGTAGATCTGCCTTAGTCTGGGTCTGCCGTTTCAAACTCCTGCTGGCCTAGCATATTCTTCTGTTAAAGCTCACTTGTCAGCAGTCTTTGCTTGTTTGCCCTGGAACTCAGCATTGGCCTCTTATTTTGAGGTCAAACAATTCCTTAATGGTTTTCTTCGTATCAGGCCTCCAAGAAAACCTTTTCCTCCTTCTTGGGACATTAATTTTGTCATTGAAATACTGACTCAGGCTCCTTTTGAGCCTGCTTCTTCTTCTTCTTTGCAACACTGCACCCAGAATACTGTTTTGTTGGTTGCTCTTACTTCAGCCAAGGCAGTTTCTGAATTTCAGTTTCTGATGGTGATTCCTCCGTTTTTGATTTTTCAAAGGGACAGTGTGTCTTTGCTTACTAATTCTTCTTTATGTCAATGACATGTCTTTTAATCAGTCTGACTTTTTCTTTTTTTGTTCTTCACGATCTCCTAGTGAGAAGGTTCTTCACACCTTGGATTTACATAGACACTTCAGATATTATTTGGTTAAGACAAAGGCTATCCATAAATCTGAGAAGTTTTTTGATCTGATGTTGCTTTTTCGTTCGATGTTCATCGTGCATACAGCTGCAGTAATCACAGATGGGTTCTCTGCCATCAGGCGAGCCCTCGGTCGGCCGAATTCCAAAGTCTAGGTCCGGCGTCGGTTGTTGTCGCTTTCTCTCCTGACATCAGTGAGGCCGGAGTATATAAGACACAGCCGACGCCATGTTCTTCAGTCTTTTTTGCTGCGCGGTGCCCGAAGCAGAAGCAGTTCGCAAGTGCCGGTCGGCCAGCTCCTGAATTACGAAAAAATTGGAAACCGAAGTCTTCATTAAAGCTAAGTACCCCGTTGGGGAAACTTTTCTTGCCTCAGACCGATGTCAGAAAAAGTTAATAATTGTATTTCTTGTGGGAAGCAAATACCGCATAAGGATTTCCATTCCCTCTGCATACCTTGTTTAGGCCCAGACCATGACGTCTCGGGCTGTCGCTTTTGCGCTACTTTCAATAAACGCAGTATTAAGCGTCGGGCGGAGTTCGCCCAACACTATTTTGGTAAAGCCTTTGATTATAAAATGTCGTCGGAAACTCTGACTACCGTTTTGTCCAAAAACCGCAGGGACAAGGACCAACACGCGAGGTCCGCGGTCCCCACCGACACCACGCCAAAACAGGCTACACATGGTCTGGTTCTCAGCGAGACGCCTTTGCAGTCCCTGACCGACGACACTCCTTTGGCGGTGTCCTCTGTACCCGAGACCGCAGGTACCTCGGCCCTTTCCCGGACTACAACCACCGAAGCCATTGCTAATGTAGAGCCTCCTAATGTGGACAGGTCCACTTCCACCCATGGTGTATTTAGACCCTCATCTTCTTTTTCAATCAAGGCCTTTACTAAATCCAAAGCAGCCAGGCATCCCAAGAGGCCTGTTGCACAGGGCCCATCTCCAGGCCCCATGCCTAAAACACAGATGCTTAAAATGGCTGAGGATTTAATTACTCTTATCAGGGGTTCTCAACCCCCTCCAGACAAGAGACCCAGAGTGGAGGAAGATTCTCCCTCTTCTGATCAGGGCTCCATTTTATCAGAACATTCTGATGTAGAGGAACACTCTTACTCCCCTTTTGAGGATTCGGATGCAGAGCAGTCCATTCCTTCTGTATCTCCTCCGGAGGATTTTTCCTTTGGGGAAACCTTGCACACTTTAAGGGAACTCTTCCATTGGGAAGGCCAAGACTTTTCCGATTCCAAGAAAAGACTTAGGGAATTTCTTTTGTTACCTCAACACAGACCTCTGGCGATACCTCCTGTTTTGGACATACTAGATGATGTTTATTCGGAGGCTTGCCTTAACCAGGATTCCCTGCCTCCTGCACCAGTCAAACCTGATAGGTACTACAGAGTTCCTAACTCTCACCAATTTCTCTAGAAAAGCCATAATGCTGACCCTGAAACCATTTCTCAAGGCCCCAAGGGATTGAAGGCCTCTACTGCCAAGAATCCACTTCCTGCCGAAAGAGAGTCAAGATCCTTAGAAAGGTGGGGTAAAAAGGTATATACCTCGGCCACCCTAGCCATGAGGGCCTTAAATTGTCAGTTTCATATGCTTAAATATCAACAGTTCCTGTTATCACAATTAAGGAATAAAATGTCTCAACCTGAACAACCAGATTTGAAGGAGTTGCAGGATATGATGCATAGTGCAGAGCAAGTGGGTAAACACACCTTACAATGTGGCTATGATGCTCTAGAGGCCTCAAGTAGAGCTGCTACAGGATCAGTCATTCGCAGACATGCCTGGCTTAGGGAACAAAACTTGCCTGATCATGTGAAAGCTAAACTTCTAGATGCTCCTTTACAAAAGGATGTGCTGTTTGGTACTAATGCTGAGGAGATATTACGGAAAATGGAAGAAAAAGCCAAATCTATGCAAACTGTCAAAGCTTTTACAGGTCCAACCACCACGTTTTAGCAGAAATTGGCCTTCAAAAAACTGGTCCTTTCCAGCCACTGACAAGCCACAAAGAGGTAGATACAGACGCACAAGGGGCAGAGGGCAATCACAAGGATCATATAGAGGCCGACAATGGCAAACTCCAGCACCAAGAGGTGGCGAAGACAGTGCACAACAATACAGGAAACAAACCCAATGACTCCCTCATTTCCATGCCAAGCAGGTCTCAGCTGGCAGCACCTTTGGGAGGAAAGCTAGCATTATTTGCAAGAAATTGGCATATTGTCACAACAGACAAATGGATCCTGGACATTATAAACAGAGGCTACAAATTTCAATTCCACACTCTTCCAAAATTGAGAGGCATGCCAAACCTGCCACACAATCAAAGGGCAGAGGCACAACTACAAATTTCAAAGCTCATAAGCATGAGAGCTATTCAAGAGGTACCTACTCACGAACAAGGTCAAGGTTTTTATTCAAGACTTTTTCTGGTACCAAGGAAAGGAACCGACTGGAGACCCATTTTGGACTTATCCATCCTAAACACATTTTTACTCGTACCAAAATTCAAGATGCTCACATTACAGCAGCTTCTTCCCATGCTGGGCAAGGAGTTTTGGCTGGTAGCATTGGACCTCAAGGAGGCATACCTGCTTGTCCCAATCAGACAAAGCTGCAGAAGATACCTCAGATTTCTTGCAGGTTCAATCCACTATCAATTCTCTGCATTGCCCTTTGGCTTATCTACTGCGCCCAGAGTATTCACAAAGTGCCTGGCATCAGTGATTGCCTACTGCAGACTTCAAGGGATACAAATTTACCCTTATTTGGACGACTGCCTGATCCAAGCGGACAGCAAGCACATACTTCTGGAACATCTGGCTTATGTAACACGGTTACTGCTTTCTCTGGGATACACAATCAACAAAGAGAAATCCAGGTTAACACCATCTCAGAAAATAACTTTCCTGGGTGCCAACTTGGACACAAACACCCAGATGGCCTATCTTACACCAGAAAAACAGGGGCAACTAACTCAGTACTTCAAAATACTAGCAAAATGTACCAGGCTTACTGCAAGGAAAATCCTGCAGGCTCTGGGCTTCATGGCATCTTGCATTCTTTTAATCCCATGTGCAAAGCTGCATATGAGGAAACTTCAGTGGTACCTAAAAAAACTATGGTCTCAACACAGTCACAGTTTGGAAACAATAATACCAATAATTCCATGTTTGCAAAAGGAATTTCTATGGTGGGCCCACGCATGTCAAGCAAATACAGGCCTCCCATTCTGCAAGCCTCAAGCAAATCAAGTCATCACAACAGACGCCTCAGATTACGCCTGGGGGGTGCACATGACGGACAGGTGCATTCAGGGCAAATGGTCCCAAAAGGAAAAGCACCTTCACATCAATCAAAAAGAAATGCTAGCAGTAATAAATGCTATTACAGCCTTCAAGGACCTCCTGCATCCAGGACAATTACTGATAAGAACAGACAACACCACAGTAATGTGGTACATAAACAAACAAGGAGGAACACATTCATACCCCTTGTGCAGACTAGCCATGACTCTTTGGAACTTGGCTCTGGAATGGCAAATCGAACTTCAAGCACAGTACTTGCCAGGATTGGAAAACACGCTGGCAGACAATCCAAGCAGAAATATGACAGATCCACACGAATGGAAGTTGCATCCTCAGGTGCTTACAGAGATAATCCAAGCGTGGGGGAGGCCAGACATAGATCTTTTTGCCTCCCACAGGAATCATCAATTGGAAAAGTTTTGTTCGAGGACCTTTCATCCAAAGGCCTGGAGAGTGGACGCCCTTTCATTCAGTTGGACAGCATGGACAGTTTACGCATTCCCACCTCTGCCTCTTCTGCCCAAGGTGCTTTTGAAAGCAAGAGCAGACAGACCGAAGATGATACTGATTGCTTCAGATTGCCCAAGGCAACACTGGTACCCGCTCCTGAGGAGCCTAACACATACTCCTCCCTGGTCCCTGCCTCTAATGCCTCTTCTGCTGACTCAGCACAGCTACAAAACTCTTCACAGTCAGCTGAAAACACTCAATCTCGCTGCATGGAAAATTCCTTAACACCACAACAGACCCTACTCTCCAAGGAGGTGCAGGATGTCATTTTGGAGGCCAGAAGGCCATCTACTAGAAAAGCTTACTCCGTAAAATGGAAGCGGTTTTGCTCTTGGAATGAGAAAAAAGGCCAGGACCCTAGAAAACTGAACTTGCCTCAGGTATTACAGTATCTAGCTGAGCTGCTGAACAGTGGACTTTCATTTTCTTCCATAAAAATCCACGCCTCAGCCATTTCTGCAGAATTCAACACGGATCCTCCTTTATTTTCTCACCCACTCTTACGACAGTTCCTCAGAGGGGCTAAGAATATAAGACCACCAAGGAAACAACCAATACCAGCCTGGGATCTTAATTACATACTAGAAAAATTAACATTGCCTCCTTTTGAACCAGCTGCCTCAACAGATTTGCAATATTTGTCCTGGAAAACAGCATTCCTTCTGGCTATCACTTCAGCTCGTAGGGTTTCGGAACTACAGGCCCTCATGGCGGTGCAGCCCTTTCTTATCTTCCATCAGGACAGGGTTTCCCTTCGTACCAACCCGTCATTTATGCCTAAAGTGGTATCCAGGGTAGCTTTAAATCAAGCCATACACCTACCTACCTTTTACCCCAATCCTCAAAACAAAAGGGAAAGGCTGCTACACTCTTTAGACATCCATAGGCAGCTACGTTATTATTTGGACAGAACAAAGTCCTTCTGGAAATCAGAACAACTCTTTGTGTCCTATGCTGTAGGCGCTCAAGGGAAGCCAGTTACCAAGCAGACCATTTCAAAGTGGATAGGCCACTGCATACGGTTTTGCTATTCCTATCATGGGAAATCTGTTCCTACAGGCATCAGATCACACTCCACCAGGGCCACAGCTACCTCTACAGCCTTCCTCAGAGGAGTTCCTACCAAAGATATTTTGGAGGCAGCCACTTGGAGTTCTGTACATACCTTCACAAAACACTACCACCTGCCCTTATATTCCAAAACTAGAGCAGGCTTTGCCACTGCTGTGTTGCAGGGCATTCTGGCTCAACCCAGTTCCTCCTAGTACCTACCACCCTGTGCGTAGCTTTGGGACTCTACCCATCTGTGATTACTGCAGCTGTATGCACGATGAACATAGTACAGTTTTGTACCTACCATAAATGTAGATGTTCGAGTGCTAATACAGCTGCAGTACAGGTTTCCCTCCCTCCTTCCCCACTTGGTAAAGGCATGGGGCCTAAAACCCTCTTCATACAACCTGACTGGGTTATCCTTCTATGGTATATTTGCTTGCAACTACTAATTTTGGATTATATTGCATTGCATGTATATGTATATATATAAACATAATTTATGTATTGCCTTCCTTCTGGGGGCACCTGACATCTGGAGCAAGAAAGACTGAAGAACATGGCGTCGGCTGTGTCTTATATACTCCGGCCTCACTGATGTCAGGAGAGAAAGCGACAGCAACCGACGCCGGACCTAGACTTTGGAATTCGGCCGACTGAGGGCCCGCCTGACGGCAGAGAACCCATCTGTGATTACTGCAGCTGTATTAGCACTCGAACATCTACATTTATGGTAGGTACAAAACTGTACTTTCCTCACCACACTGGTTCGGATCTGATCTGTGGATCTGACTCTGTTATATTACTCTAGGTTCAAGGATCTGACTCTCGAGCTCCTCCCTTTACCCGTAATGCCTCTGACCACTGGATTACCTCCAGATCTCATTTGCCACTTTACGATTCAGTCGGATTGCATTCTGTTGAACTCATTTTGCTGTAGTGAGTTTAAAACTTTATATATTTTTCTCTTTTAATCTTTTTCTGCTTCAATTTATATACTAGTATCTCCCTTACCCTCTATCTAGTTTAGTCCGTTTACCAAGTTTATATATTTTTTGGTTTTCTTTGTTATTGTTGTTGGTAACATTTCTTCTTCATCTCTTTGCCTCGCTGTGAGGTATTTAGTTATACTATTGCTGGTATAAACCTTTTATTTTATCTGGCTTTCTGACGCTTGATTTTCTCTGGCAGCATGGCTGAAAAACTGACTGGCTTTAAAAAGTGCACTTCCTGTGGGCATAAGATACCCAACTCAGATGCCCACAGGGAGTCCATCTATTGTTAAGGCCTTTCACACCTGGACACCTCTTGCAGTATTTGTGCTAGATTCAGCGCTAGAGCTATTAGTGATAGATGTAACAAACCGGTATTTAAGGGCCTTATTCCTGCTTCTGCTCCTTCTGCTTCATCAACATCAGGTGCTCAAATCCCCTCTCATAAGTCTAAGTTGCCCAGGGAACACAGAAAACGCTCTCCAGCAAGGTCTGCCAAATGTGCTTCATTTTCAGAACCACCAGTAAAAATTGTTAAAAGCTCAGATCCAAAGCCCTCTGATCCAATGTCTGCAGCTTTGAAATCTCCTTGACTCTGTAGCCATTGATTCTCCCCGGAGCCAGTGTCCCCAAGACTGAGGTCGCCCTTTCTTCAGGAGACTCCAAAGAAATCTTCTAGACCTATTTCCACTTCCTCTTCCATCAGGTCCTCCTGAAGTCTTTCCAAAGCAGAGGTGGATAGGATGATGAAAAAATTTCTCAGAACATAGATCCAGATGGGGGTCTTACCGACTCTGTCTCCCATTGGATCCATAAGCCTCAAACCATCCTTGCTTACAGTTATCACTCTCCCTCCAATCCGACCTTCTGTTTCAGAATCCTCTGATCCGAGATCTCCAAAGAGTTGAACAGTCTGATCCAAAGTTACCTCTTTTTTCGACTCTAGCTCTGACTTCCATAGAAAAGGATCTGTCTTGGAGCCAAAGTGTTGGCATTGTATCTGAGGGAATGACTTTCGACTCTGAAGCTTTTGTAACCATCACTTCCCCTCGGGGCCTCAGCCCCTGTACAGCTCAGCTCCAAGTCGTCTCTCAGAACAAAAGGGTTGGGGAAGGCCCTGGATAGTCTGATCCACGAGTCTCAACTCAGGTTGGATTGTTCTCGGCTTCTCCTGGTTCCTCTGCCTTCAAGGTGGTGGTGGAGAGGGTCTTCTCTTATCTAAGAACAGTTTCTACTCTTACGTCTTTGGATTCAGTCCTTGTTCCCTCTTTGGATCCAGTGTCCAAGTCTACTCATCCTATCCCTCAGGGACAACTAGCCCATATGAGCTTTCAGGCAATTCCAGTTAGGGAACTCCCTGCCTCTTCAGAGTATTCCATTGAAGAGGTCCCCCAAAGGATATCGTGCAAAAGGATGCACTTGAATTCCCCACAGGAATCCCTCATAGAAGACACAGATTTTGATCTCCACCTAAAGACGTCTCCTTCAGAGACATTTTAGAAATCCTACTCCAGAAAGGTGGTTGGTCATCCCAAACTCCTTCCCAGGAGGAGTGAGTGTTCCTTGAAGCCTTCAGGTCTGGCCCATCTATGTCCAGGGTTACCCCCTCCCAACGGATGAGCTTATAGATCTTGTCATCTGCTGGGAATGGGAGGAACTGGATACCGTAGAACCAATCCCTAGATGCTCTGATAAAATTTTGAGTGCCCCTACAGACAGACAATATTGGACAAAAGGGATCCCTGTGAACACCATGGTTGTGGCAGCCACCAAGAAGGAGCTAGCCAAGCATAGCTCTACTGTATATCTCCCAATGGGGAGTCTAGGGCATTAGACAAGTATGTAAAGTAAGTTTATGCCTCAGTGACCTTTGCTTTATGGTCATTAAACTACCTGGCACACTTCATTAGGTTACAGAGGGACTTAGTTAAGGAACTCTCTAACTATACCCCTGGGTCCATGTGGGCAGAGGGACAAAAATCTTTTACCTCATGATTGGCCAACCTACAGTGAATATCAAACGCATCCATTAAGCTAATCTCACAGGCCCCAGTTTGGGCATAGCCATTAAGAGATATGTCTGAATGTGATTGTACAGTTATGTGGAGCCCTTTAAAGTATCATTCATCAATGCTCCTTTTGATGGATCTTCTTTGTTAGGCCAGCCATTAAAGACCCACTTTCCCACAGCGAGCAAGATGGAAAGACCTTTTATGCCATAGGAATTCATTTTTCTATCCTGCAGAGACCTTTTTTCTAGGAATCAGCATGGTGGTAAAAAGATGTGGTTCTGAAAATCTCAAGGGCCTTTTCAAGAATCACACCGAGATTTTTCTCCCATAGGCAGAGGGGGAAATTATTATAATGGAAGATGCCCACACAGCAAAGGGGGTCCGTAGAACCAGGGGTCTCAAGATTCTTTCTCAGACAGACCCTTTCAGCACTCCTGAAAGGTTGTCCGATTGTTCTCTGGAGGCAGTCATGGGGCACCTATCCTTGCACCTAAACACCTGGATAGCCATCACAGAAGATTCATGGGTGCAAAGGAGTATATCCAGAGGATGTTTCATTTCCTTTTTACAACTTTTCTCACTGAAAAGAAAATGTATCCCCTGATGTTCCACCCAATCAGTGGGAGTTAGCAGCTCTAGAGGTTCAAAAGCTACTAGACAAATGAGTCATCCAAGTCGTCCTTCCAGACCAAAGAGGATCCAGAATTTACTCAAGGTTCTTTTTAGTGCTGAAGAAAACAGGGCACCTGAGACCCATCTTGGATCTCCGTTATCTGAACCAGTTCGTAAAGATTTCCAAGTTCTGGATGGTCACCGTTCAGTCCCTTCTGCCTGTCTTACAGAAGGACAACTGGATGTGCTCTATCTATCTTTCAGGATGTATACTATTACATCAAAATGAACAGGTGCTCTCAAAGATAGATACGCTTCCAGCTGGGATCCGGTCATTACCAGTTAAGAGCCCTGCCCTGTGGTCTCGCAGCAATCCCCAGGGTGTTCACCAAATGCATGGTAGTAGTAGCAGTTCATCTAAGACTGCATGGATTCAGATTGTTTCCTTATTTAGATGACTGATGCCTTACCGTTACAACCAGGCATCTCCTAGAAAAAGCCAGGGATTACTTACTTCAATTATCCCAATCCTTGGGAATCGCAATCAGTCTGTCAAAGTCCCACCTACAACCAGTTCAAGTCCTGGAGATTATACGGACTTGCGTAGATACAGTCAGTCATATCGCTGTATTACCACAAAACAGAGTTCTTGCTTTGAGATTGCATCAGACAGGTTCTTTCTCACCTCTCTCCCACAGCAAAGCTGATTCTCAAAACACTAGGATTGATGGCTGCGCCTACAAATACCTAACAGCTGGCATTCACATACAAGTCCTCCAATGGACTCTAGCAATACAATGGTCTTTTCATTGACAGCCTTTGCAAAATCCTATAAAACCATCTTGGGTTTGTAAGGAATCCCTACTGTGGTGGATACACTCTGACAATGTTTGCCTAAGGCATCCCTTTATCCTTCCCCCCCCTAATAACTATGTAGACCACAGACACCTCCCAGTGGGGGCTGGAGGGGGGGCATTTCTTGGGATGGGCTGTTCAAGGCACTTAGCCCCCCAGAAGAGACCAATTTGCATATAAATGTCTTCGAGATGAGGGTGGTCCATTTGCCAGTGCAGGCAGTTTAGAACTCTATTCTTCTGGGAACAATTGCTATTGAAATGGACAATATGTTGGTAGTTTGGTATATCAGCAAACAAGAGAGAACCAGATATTAACCCTTTGCCAGTAAGCAGTGAGAGATTGGCAGTGGGTGACCTCCTCCAACTGCTTTCTTGTAGCAATGCATATACTGGGAAATCCAATGATGTCCTTCTGTTCATATGCTGCTGTATTCATGACATCAGGAAGTTTGCCTCTAGTGAACTCTCGTAACGTCCGGCCATTATACAAAAGTTAAATGCTACAGCTAGGGTGCGTGCGAAGTCCCACGCATCTCTCTTGGGCATCGGGTGTAAATGGACGTCTGGTATAAAGCGGAAATTAGCACTCACCTTCTTCAGAACTTTTCTGCCGCTTGTGTGACTGCCAGCTCTGGACATCGCTCTTTTGGAAGAAGTCTTTTCCAGCATCCAACTTCAGATAAGTACCCCATATGGATTTTCTATTTTTTTGCTTGCTACTGCTTTGAGATCTAAACTTTGTTCTAGAAAAATTGACACTACCACCCTTTGAACTGGCCAAAGACTGCACCCTCCAACACTGCACTTGGGAAGACTATCCTCTTGGTGGCCATCACCTCAGCCAGAAGGGTCTCTGAATTCCATGCCCTTATGGCACCCCCCTTCATTGTCTTCCACAAGGACAGGGTATGTTTGCGTACTAACCCTGCTTTCATGACGAAAGTGGTCAGTGACTGTCCTTGAATCAGACTATCAATCTACCAATCTTTTTCCCTTCTCTGCAGAACCAGGCAGAGAAGATACTTCATTCCCTAGACGTACACAGACAGCTCAGATATTATTTGGCCAAGACCATTTCCCTCCACAGATCTGACAGGCTCTTCATCTCTTACCACCCAAGAGCTCTGGGTAAACCTGTTTTAAAACAAACCATATCCTCTTGGATTTCTAAAGCCATTTCCGTTTATTACACTAACCATGGTAAGTCACTCCCAGCTCCAGTAAGTGCACACTCCACCAGGGTAGTGTCCTCCTCAGGGGCATTCCTTAAGGGATTGGACATAGCTGCTATCCTCCAAGCAGCTACATTGTCCTCTGTTTACACATTCACTAGACACTACAAACTGGATATGGTCTCTAGAGCCAGGGCAGGATTTGCCAGAGCCATCCTTCATGGGTTTGGGGAAAGTGCTTTTGGTCCGCCACCCCTTTCTTAGAACAGGAGCTTTTGCACTCTCCCTGATGTCATGAATACAGCAGTATATGAATAGAAGGACATAGTATTGTTGTGTAAAAACTTACCATAACCTAAGATGTCCTTCTCTTCTATATGCTGTTGTATAGTTTCCCACCCAGCCTTCCCCCTCATGCTTGCCTGACTCCTGGAGTACCCACTCCATAGCCGCTGATTCCAGCAGCATTATGTTCTGAAGAAGGCACATGCTGATATCTGCTTTTATACCCAATGTCCCTTTACGACCAACACCCGAGATAGATGTGTGGAACGTTGCGCACCCTAGCGGTAGCATTTAACTTTTGTATAATGGCCGGACGTACAAGAGTTCACCAGATACAAACTGCCTGATGTCATGAATACAACAGCATATAGAAAAAAAGGACATCTAAAGTTATGGTAAGTTCTTACACAACAATACTTTCTAGCAGACAAACTCAGCCAGAATATTCTGATGCCTCATGAGTGATCTCTCAATCAAACAGTGGCAGATATGATTTTGTGTGGGGTCAGCTATTCTGTGATCTGTTTACCTCTCCCCTTAACAACAAATGCAGCAGGTTCTTTGCCCTAGTTCCTCCTCAGGGACAGTCACCAAGAGATGCTCTAGTCCACATTTGGCCCCCGGTCTCCTATGTGCTTGTCATGCCCTACCTCTAATTCTCAAATTCCTTCAGAAAGCACTAGGGTTGAAGAGCAAAGTAGTACTCATTGCCCCTTTCTGGCCTCAGCAAGTGTTGTTCCCTTTTCTATTGTCTCACCTACTATGTCTTTCTTGGACACTGGACCCCAGTACAGACCCCCCTTTCATATCTGTCACGATGACTTATCCGGACATTGCAGGCCTCAGATTAACCACATGGTTTCTCCAATTCCATTGATGGCAAGGTATTCCAGGCTTTCCTCTTCTGTTCGTCAAATTTTATTTTCATCCCAGAAGCCCTCTACAAGGAAGATTTATAAGAGTTTTAGATTTCCTTGCTTCTATTTTTCATAATGGTGTGAGTTTCTCCACCATCAAAGTTCATCAGGCAGCCATCTCTGTCTACCACATTGGAGATAATGCTTCCCCTTTACCCTCATCTACATCATGCAGAGCATTTCGTAAAGGTACCTTTTTACTTAGACCTCCGATTAAGGATCCCACTTCACCTTGGGATCTTACTATTGTATTACAGAGTTTAGCGCAATCTTCCTTTGAACCTTCGGCTAAAGCAGACCTCAGATTTCTTTCTTGGAAAAAGCATTTTTATTGTGGTTATAACTTCTGTGAGGTGAGTCTCTGAACTCCAAACACTCACTGCAAAACCACTTTTTTTGATTTTCCATAAAGATAGGGTTAGCTAGTGTACTAACCCTTCATTTTTACCTAAAGTTGACTCTGAAACAAACATTAATCAATTGATCAATTTACCTGTTTTCTTTCCTAAACTTGACAATAAAGGAGAATACATGCTTCATCTTTTAGATATGCATAGGCCATTTCATTTTTATCTTCATAGGACTAAGGAATTTAGAAAATCTGACCAATTGTTTGATGTTCATTGTGTTACACTGCTGCAGTCATTACACTTGGGTTATCCTGCCGTCAGGCGGTCCCGCAGTCGGCCAGAGTTCCAAAGTCTTGGTCCGGCGTCGGTTGCTGTCGCTTCTTCCCTGAGGTCAGTGCGCCAGGGGTATATAAGATGCATCCGACGCCATATTCTTCAGTCTTTCTTGCCGTGCGGTGCCTGAAGCAAAAGCAGTTCGCAAGTGCCGGTCGGCCGACTCTTGAGTTTTTCAAAGTCGAATTTCAGATCTGAAGTCTTCAATAAAGCTAAGTGCCCTGTTGGGGAAACTTTTTTTTCTTGCCTCAGACCGATGTCAGAAAAAGTTAATAATTGTATTTCTTGTGGGAAGCAAATACCTCATAAGGACTTCCACTCTTACTGTATTCCATGCCTAGGCCCTGATCACGACGTCACTAGTTGTCGGTTTTGTGCTAGATTTAACAAACGCACTATAAAACGCTGTTTTGATTTTGCTTTGCACTACTTTGGCTGAAGGTTCACTTATACAATGCCGTCGGAACAACCGACAACCGCGATTCATAAAAAATGCAAAAACAAGGATAAAGACAGGCATCCGAAGTCCAAAACCGACGACGAAACCTCTTCTAGGCCAGTCGCCGGTTCTCAGTGAGGCACTTTCGCAGCCCCTGACACCCGCTACCTCAGAGCCACAGGCCGCCTCCGACTCCCACGTGGCGACAACTAGGCCTCTGGAAACTCAAGGTATTGGGCCTATGGAAACTAATCCCTCAGATGAGTCCGGAGCCGCTGAGCAGGCATCGGCTTCTGAGGGTGTTTTCAGACCTTCACAACTTACCATTAAAGCAACAGCTAAGACAAAAACACCATTAAAGACAAAGAAGCAAGTACAGCATTCTCCTGGACAGTCCTCCATGCCTAAGAAACAGATGCTCAAAATGGCCGAAGACCTCATTACTCTAATCAGGGGTACCCATCCCCCTCCTGAGAAAAGGCCTAGGCAGGATACAGACTATGATTCCTCTGATCAGGTTTGCATTTCCTCTGATTCCTCTTCAGACCAGGGATACTCTCTACCCCCCTATGAGGACTCTGATGCTGAAGAATCTATCCCTTCAGCTTCTCCTCCTGAGGATTACTCTTTTGGGGAAACTTTACATACCATGAGGGAGCATTTCCATTGGGAAAATCAGGATTATTCAGAATCCAAGAAAAGGCTCAGGGACTTCCTTTTACTGCCTCAGCACAGGCCCCTTGCTAATCCGCCTGTGTTAGATATTGTGGATGATGTGTTCTCTGAATCCAGCTTATCTTCTGATTCTTTGCCTCCTGCTCCAGCCAAGCCAGAAAGGTATTCTAGTGTCCCTGACTCTCACAAGTTTCTTTATAAAAACCCTTCTGCTGACCCAGAAACCATTTCCCAGGGTCCCAAAGGGGTTAAGGCTTCCATTGCAAAAAATCCAGTCCCCTCTGACAGAGATTCTAGAGCATTGGATAGATGGGGGAAGAAAGTTTACACTTCTGCAACTTTAGCAGTAAGGGCTTTAAATTGCCAGTTTCACATGCTTAAGTACCAGCAATATTTAATGGCTCAGTTAAAACAGAAAATGCTTACAAGCTCAGAAGCTCCTGACTATAAAGAAATGCAGGATTTGTTGCATGCAGTTGAACAGGTGGGAAAACATACTCTGCAATGTGGTTTTGATTCTTTAGAGGCCTCTTGTAGAGCTGCAGTTAAAGGTTCTATGATTCGAAGACATGCTTGGTTAAAAGAACAGAGTTTACCTGACCATGTTAAGGCAAACTTATTGGATGCTCCTTTACAGCATGATACCTTGTTGGGTGTTAAGTCAGAAGAGGTGTTAAAGAAAATGGAGGATAAAACTAAATCTATGCAAACAGTCAAAGATTTCTTACAGGTACAGCCACCTCAATTTAGCAGAACTTGGCCTACAAAGAATTGGTCCTTTCCAGCGTCAGACAGGCCACAGAAAGGCAGATACAGACGTCGAAGAGGCAGATCTCAACCCCAAGGCTCTTCCAGGCAACGACAGTGGGGTACCTCAACCCCATAGGGAGGTGAGGACAAGTCTCAACCTTACAGGGAACAGTCCCAATGACTTCCCCCTTCGTATGCCAAGCACTTCCCTTTTGGCAGCCCCCTTAGGGGGGAAACTAGCACTTTTTTCTCAAAATTGGCAAACAATCACCCAATACAAATGGGTTCTGAATATTGTGTCTCAAGGTTACAGGTTCCACTTTCACACTTTACCAAGGCTAAAAGGAATGCCAAACCTGCCACAAAATCAATGGGCAGAGGCACAAAAACAAATTTCAGCCCTCATAGACATGAGAGCTGTTCAAAAAGTACCACAGCAGGAACAAGGACAAGGATTTTACTCGAGACTCTTCCTGGTCCCCAGAAAGGACAAAGCCTGGAGACCCATACTAGACCTTTCAACTCTAAATACTTACCTGGATGTTCCGAAATTCATAATGTTGACACTACAGCAGCGTCTTCCCATGCTGGGCAGGAAGGCTTGGCTTGTTACTTTGGACCTCAAAGAGGCATACCTGCATGTCCCTATCAGACAAGATTGCAGAAGATACCTCAGATTCAAAGCTGGTACAATGCACTACCAATTCTCTGCACTGCCCTTTGGCTTGTCTACTGCACCTAGGGTCTTTACAAAGTGCCTGGCACCAGTAATTGCATTTTGCAGACAAAAAGGAATTCAAATATATCCATACCTGGACGACTGCCTCATTCAAGAAGAGAGAAAGGACACTCTTCTAAAGCATCTGGCATTTGTAAAAAGGTTGCTAATTTCTCTAGGGTATACAGTAAACGAAAAGAAGTCAAAACTAGTGCCCTCACAACAGATAATATTCCTGGGTGCCAGCTTAAATACAACGGCCCAGATGGCTTATCTCACGCCAGACAAACAAGGACACCTGACTCAATATTTTCAACTACTGGCAAAAAAGTCCCATCTCCCTGCAAGAAAAATTCTGCAGACCCTGGGATTCATGGCATCCTGCATACTACTAATTCCATATGCCAGACTGCATATTTATTTTTTTATTTATTTTACATTTGTTGACCGGGCTAGTCCAGCTGGATACATATCCATTTTCAGCAGAGGCCAGGGGAGAAAAGCTCCACAAGAGTACAAAACAATATTTGTTTTTAATAAAACAAAACTATAAAATAAATTCAAGGTTAACAAAATGGAAGTAGTATATACAATTAAGCTATTTTATGCAAAAAAAAGAACATATTGAAGTAAACAGTTGGGTAAAATAAGTAAGATGTACAATACAGGAACACACTTGAAGAGGTGAGTCAACATGAGATATTAGTGTGACAAAGAGACATAATAAGATATAAAAGAGAGTACAAATTAGTTGAAGGAGAAGTTAAGAATCTGGATTCCAGTAAGCAGGTAGATTATGCAGACATTGAGATATGGAAATTTAGTGAGAAGACAAGAGAGGTTAGTCTGGGTTAAGACAGGTGCATAGCCAATGTCTTTTAAGGTAGGATTTAAGCCTGATTTTAAATTGTGAGAGTGATGGTAGTGAGGTTAGGTCACTGGGAAGAGAGTTCCAGGATTTACCCACGGTGTTAGAGAATAGGAGTCCCCTGCCTTGTTGTTGGCTTTTGTGTTAGTACTAGCATTTTAGTGGCTGAGGAGGGTATTGAGGTTACTGTAGGGGATGATAAGGTTGGTAAGAATCGGTGTGTTACTAGGTTGATACAGGATTTTATAAGCAATTATTAATTGTTTAAGTAGCAGTAGGTTAGGTAACTCTAGCCAACCAAGATTTTGTAATTATTACAGTGGTGGGTCCTAAATGTTGAGCCAGTTGCAAATCTTGCAATATTGTTGTAGGAGACTGCTAGTTTGTTCATGTTGGTTTTGAGAGGTTAGTATATATTGGGGAGGCATAGAGGAGGGTAGAAATTAGGTGTGTCTGGGCAATAGTAGATCTTGCTAGTGGGGTAAGAAAGGATTTGATCCTATATAGTGAGCCTAGTTTTTGTTAACTGTTTTATGGTATTGCTTATGTGGGCTTCAAAGTTAAGGTTATTGTCAATTAGTACCCTAGGAGTTTTGTGTTAGAGTCAGGAAATGATGGTTCGTTATTAGAAGTGACAGTGAAGTTTAGAGGTGTGGCTCTATGGGTGGGAGTGAAAAGTAGAAGTTTGGTTTTTTTCGGATTTAGGATGAGACATTGATGTTGAAGCCAATCCTCAACTGTGTTGAACACTTTTTGGGTAAGAGATTGCAGGTCAGCTTGATTTGGGGCTTTGCAAATTAATGTGGAGTCATCGGCATATTGTATTAAGGAGGCCTGAGGAATAACAGTGTACAGGTCATTGATGAAGACAGAGAATAGAAGTGGTCCAAGTATAGAACCTTGGGGGACGCCTAGTGAGATGGGGAGAAGGGGAGATAGGTTGTTCTCCCACATGACTGCTTGTTGCCTATTGCTTAAGTATGATTCAAACCATTGTATAGATAGAGTATCAAGGGACAGATTGTTTAGTGCATTAATGAGAATTTTATAGTGAACCATGTCGAAAGCTTTGGACAGATCAATAAAGAGGGCTGAGGATAGAGTGTTGTTGTTGCGATTTTTATTTATACAGTCGGAGAAGGATAAGAGGGCAGTAGTAGTACTGTGAAATGGCCTGAAGCCATGTTGGCACTTAGCTAGTAAGTTGTTGTCTATAAGGTGTTTTAACAGTTGCTTATGAATGCATTTCTCCATGATTTTTGCCAAAGGAGAATTTTTCTTTGCTGGCAGGAATTGTGCTTGCAGATGAACTTGATAAGTTAGAGCTGTGTTCCACAAGGTCATATGAGGAAATTACAATGGTACCTAAAAAGTGTTTGGACTTAACACTCTCACAGTTTGGAAACAGTAATACCAATAATTCCCTGCCTACAACAGGAGTTTCGATGGTGGGCACAGGCATGTCACCTCAACAAGGGTCAGCCTTTCACTCTACCCACAGCCAGGCAGACTCTAACAACAGATGCTTCGGATTACGCCTGGGGAGCACACATGGCAGGAAAATGTCTTCAGGGCAAGTGGACCACAGACCAAATGCATCTTCACATCAATCAAAAAGAGATGTTGGCTGTTCAAAATGCCCTAACAGCTTTCAAGGACCTTCTGCATCCAGGACAATTGTTATTGAAGACAGACAACACCACAGTAATGTGGTACATAAACAAGCAAGGGGGCACTCATTCTTATCCCGTGTGCAGGCAAGCCATGACCTTGTGGAACACAGCTCTAACTTATCAAGTTCATCTGCAAGCACAATTCCTGCCAGCAAAGAAAAATACTCTGGCAGACGATGTAAGCAGAAATATCATGGACCCTCACGAATGGAAATTGAATCCACAAATCTTCAGCATGGTAACACAAAATGGGGTTGCCAGACATAGATCTTTTTGCCTCACCACTGAATTGCCAACTACAAAAATTCTGCGCAAGGACTTAACACACACAAGCATGGAAAGTGGATGCTCTTTCGTTCAGCTGGAAAAGCCTAAAAGTTTATGCCTTCCCACCACTGCCTCTCCTTTCAAAGGTACTCCTAAAAGCCAGACAAGAAAAAACACAAATGATCCTGATTGCTCCAGACTGGCCACGCCAGCACTGGTACCCAATTTTAAAGAAAATAGCTCAAGGCCCACCATGGATTTTGCCTCAAATTTCACACTTTCTGACTCAACAAAACAATCAGATCCGGCATGGTCATCTCAAAACCCTAAACCTGGCTGTATGACAGATTCATTAGTCAAACAGGCAACACCTCTCTCTAAAGCTGTTATGGATGTCATTTTGGAGGCCAGGAGGCCTAGCACCAGGAAATCTTACTCATTAAAATGGAAGAGATTATGTGCCTGGAACCAGGCTCAAAGCCTTGACCCTCTTGTCCCAAACATTCCTCAGATTTTACAATACTTAACTGAGATGCTGGACAAAGGCCCATCCTTCTCATCAATTAAGATCCATGCCTCTGCCATTTCAGCTCATTACAACACGGATCTTCCATTATTCTCTCATCCCTTGCTAAAGCAGTACCTCAGAGGGGCTAAAAACATAAGACCGCCCCGGAGAGCACCAACACCAACTTGGGACCTCAATTTTGTTTTGGAAAAACTGACCTTGCCACCTTTTGAGCCAGCCAATGCAGCCAATCTAAAATTTTTATCATGGAAAACAGCTCAGCTCCTGGCAGTAACTTCAGCACAAAGAGTCTCAGAGCTACAGGCATTAATGGCAGTGGAACCTTTTATAATATTTCATCAGGACAGGGTTTCTTTAAGGACAAACCTACCTTTATGCCAAAGGTGGTATCTAGTGTGGCTCTTAACCAAACCATCCATTAGCCAACTTTTTATCCAAACCCCCAGAATAAAGGGGAGAAACTTCTGCACTCTTTGGACATACACAGGCAGCTACGCTTCTACTTGGACAAAACAAAAGCTTTCAGGAAAACTGAGCAACTGTTTGTAGCATATGCTGCAGGATCACAGGGCAAGGCTATCTCAAAGCAGACTATTTCCAAATGGATAGGCCACTGTATTCGTTACTGCTACACACAGCATGGAAAATCAGTCCCTAATAACATTAGGCCACATTCTACCAGAGCAACAGCCACTTCAACAGCCTTCCTCAGAGGAGTACCAACCAAGGAAATTTTGGAGGCTGCAACTTGGAGTTCAGTGCACACCTTTACCAAGCATTACCACTTGCCTCTTTACTCTAAATCCAGAGCTGGATTTGCCACTGCAGTTCTGCAGGGCCTCATAGCCAATCCTAACTCTTTATAGACCAGCCACCCAACCTTAGCTTTGGGATTCTACCCAAGTGTAATGACTGCAGCAGTGTAACACGATGAGCATAGTACAGTTTTGTACCTACCATAAATGTAGATGTTCAAGTGTTCACACTGCTGCAGTCCAAGTTACCCTCCCTCCATCCCCTCTGTCCTAGCTGGACTTATCTATACCTTTCTATCCTATACAACCTTTGTGGTGTATTTGCTTGTAACTGAAGGTATTGTTTTTATTTTTTATATATGGTTTATTAGCAATATGTATTGCCTACCTACTTGGGGGCACCTGGCATCTGGGGCAAGAAAAACTGAAGAAAATGGCGTCGGATGCATCTTGTATACCCCTGGCGCAGTGACGTCAGGGAAGAAGCGACAGCAACCGATGCCGGACCAAGACTTTGGAACTCTGGCCGACTGCGGGACTGCCTGACGGCAGGATAACCCAAGTGTAATGACTGCAGCAGTGTGAACACTCGAACATCTACATTTATGGTAGGTACAAAACTGTACTTTTCCTTTTCCTGTAACAAACTAGGATCATCTGTCTCAAAAACTAGCCAAATGGATTACAGGTTGCATTTCTTATTTTTGCAGTCCTAGAGGTTTAACCCTACTAAGACAACCAAGAGCACACTCAATTAGGTCAATGGCTACATCAGCTGCTTTTTGGGCCAGAGGCTCTATTGATGATATTTGTGCAGCTGCCACATGGTATAATGTTTATACCTTTATTACTCATTACAAATTCGATATCATCTCCAGAAAAAGAGCTGCATTCGGTTCTGCGGTTCTCCTAAACATCCTTCCATGAGGGCCACCCAGGGTTTTCATAGCTGGGGCTCAGTCCCGCTCATTGAGGAATGAATTAAGATGAAAGCATCAGATAAAAAAAGCTGTCAGCCCAGCCAGATAGAATCTTGTAAATAATTCTTTGTGATTTGTAAATATTAATAATAATCCACAGGCTGGTTTTACAAATGTAAAAGAGAACTATTTTATGATTAAACTATATGTTGTACTGAGCTTTAAAAATGTAACTACAGTGCACTCTGCTGGAAGAAAGCTAATAAGTCAAGCATTGTATGACTGATCTCAAGCTCAGAGCCGTGATGTCTGGACCAGCAAATTCTGTATATTGTTTTGAGACCAGAGTTAATTGCTAGGTTTTACACGTGTAATGTCTTTTATTGCTGTGGCATCCTGACAAGGTGCAAGATCAAAGAACTGTTAAACTCTGAGTTTCTGTTAGCCTGGGAAATTAAACCAGAGAAGTGTCAAAAATGATGTAATCTAAAATGAGTTGCGGTGATGTATTATCAATTTAAGACTTTCTCAGAGAGAGAGAGAGAGAATCAGAGCATTTTGCATTTGTCTTCAGAACTGACAACATCACCAGCACTCTGTATTTGCTGTGTATGTATGTAAGTTTATTTAGAACAGTATTGCTCTTAGAGTTAGATAGGAATTTAGTCTAGCTGTTTTCTATATTTATGTCAGACTATCCAACAATATTGTTTTAAAGTTTCCTGTGATTTCTGAACTCTTGACTATCACTGTGCTGAATTGAGTAGATTTGTCTTGTGTTTTTATTGTTTATTATTAAATATTTTGTCAACTGTGGCTGTGTTGTTTAGAGATAATTTAAGCTCTAGAGTACTTGGATGTATTTAGTGATATCGTACTAAGCCATTCCAATAGCCTTAAAAGTTTTGGTCACACATACTATTTATATAATAGTATTGCACACTAAAATTGGGCACCCTTTGGTAAGGGCCTTATTAGTAGCTGATATTAGTGGTTGGCAGCAGTAATTACTACCTTATAGTCTGGGCCGAAAGGAGGCACAGCTGGAGAACCTGTGCCAGCCTTCCACAGGAGTGTCTGTGTGTTTGTATATAAATCAGATCTTAAAGTGTGTGTGTGCCAGCTACTTGGGTAGAGACACAAAGCAGTGGTTGGACAGAGAGGGTGCTGGAGGTTTTAGCTTGACCACCAGGCTGAGATCTGGACCCTATAACTGTGCCAGTGGGGAGTCTTATTGGGAATCTGAAGAGAAAGAGAGAAACCAACCCCAGACTGACTGTGATCTCTGTGTGCTCTTAAGGTTAATTGTACTTACTGTGTATGTACTTATTATCCTCCCAATATGCAACGCCCATCACTGGTGTTAGTGGTGAGGATTGACACTCCTTGATTTCTGGGCCAGTGCATGGACGTCACAGTATTCATCATAACTATGCATCTATATTGTCTATTTCCATTCTAGCTAAACCCCTTCCCCCTATCCATGTCTTTGGGAGAGATCTGATAGAATTTTTTCTTAGGAGCCACAGTTCCTGTTTGAGCCCCTGCTGTCTTGATGTTCTCTTAACTTTCTCATTTCAGTAGCAGTTTCACAAGTTTTTATATTTGAAAAGTAGATATTAGCAGCAAACTTGTACTGAGGAAATTCATTGGTCAGGGGCATTATGGGTAAAGGGAGGAGCTCGAGAGTCAAATCCTAGAATCTAGGGTAATGTGGCCGAGTGAGATCCGAGGATTGGATTGAAACAAATTAAAATGGAAAACACAGATTGCATGGTACATAACTTTTTTTTTTTTTTTTCATACCAGAACATTGGATTTGGCGACATTCTAAGCAAACCATCTCCTGCTGGATTTCTTTTTGTTATTCTTTTCATGGAAGACAACTTTCTGCTTCAGTTCAAGTTCAATTTGGTTCTTCTTCAAAGGTTTGGATACTAGATCCATCCTTGAAACTGCTACTTGGTCCTACATCCACATCTTTACTAAACATTGCAAGTTGAGTGCCATTTCCAGAGCCAGGCAGGATTTGCCAGGGCTGCCCTTTATGGGTTTGTGGAAGGCTCCTTTGTGCAATCTTTACAGTAGGTTTTGTAATCTCCCATGTGTTATAAATACTGCAACAGTGAAAAGGAAGGGCATAGTACAGTTGTGTAAAATCTTACCATAACAGTAGATGTTGTTGGCCGAGGGGTCTTTGCCCTTATTTTTTTGTTTTTCTTTCTCTGTGGATGTGCACACTTTACTTTATCTCGGGGTTGGTCTAGTTCTCCTGGGGTACTTCAGTTCTGGGGATGGAGTGTACGCACTTCACCTTTATGCCCTACATGTGTGTGGGGAGCATATGCCTGGCATACAATGGTAGGAGGAAGTAAAGGCTTTGGTATACTGGCCAGATGTTGGGCTGTCCTTGACTGGAGATCCCAGTTTTATGAATACTGCAACAGTGAAAAGAAGGACATCTACTGTTATGTTTAAGATTTTACAGAGCTGTACTTTATGGCTTCCCTACTGAAGAGTTCTCTTTCACAGAGATATGAGTGAGACTTTCCATTATGATGAAAGTTGAACATTTATTGCTCAAAATGTATTATGATTTGATACAGTTACAGATGCCTAAAGCTGTACCTATTCCTTCTGTTTTGCCTGCCTTAGAAAACGTCTTTGTTGCTACAGCCGGTGTACCTGACAGACAGCCTTTGACTTGCAAGAGGTGTGATAAAAGGTTCCCTAGTCATACGAGTAGTTGTTCTAATTCTATGGCAGACCCAGCAGTCATTCCTCTGTTAAAATCTGTTGCTGTAACAAAACAGGCTAGTATCTCTAACCCAATTCCTTTTGATAGAGGGAAAAGCAATGGATTAATTGAGGAAGAAAATGCATTCGAGTTCATTAATTTTAAGGATTTTAAATTGCAAACACAGTCACATATGGCTAAGTGGAAAATATTTTCTAGTTGGTGCCAAAACTGAAAACAGGATTCTTTTAAGACTCAAGACTCCTTTGGTTCTCTTGTGTTTGTGTGCATTATTATCCTCTGGCCTTTCTTACACTTTTGTCAAGATTCATCTTTCGGCCATCTCTCTTTTTGTTTGCACTTGCCTCTCTCTTTCTAACCCATCCCAAATAAAATATTTTTTTAAAGGGATTTTATATAACTTTCCACCTAAATGACAGGCAGCTCCTCCTTGAGATTTTAATTTTGTCCTGGAAAAGCTTACTTTTTCTTTTTGAACCTGCTTATAAAGCTGAAGTCCTTATCTTGGAAAACAGTACTCTGACATTTGCAAGAAGAATAACCTGAGATCTGAAGTTGTTAATCTTCTTCCTATTCATTACTGATGGGTTTGGTTCCGAACCCTTGGAACCGAGTCGGCCTTATACCAAGCTTGCATGCACCAAAAACTCTCGAGCTAAGCTGCTACCCAAAATGCCCTTTGCTCAGTTACCTCAGATCTCGTTTGCCGCACAGCCATATAGCAGTGTTTCACTGAGCTCTGCAGCTAAGTGCTTTTTCAGATATATTTACAAGTTTTGTAAAAGTTTTTCTCTTTTGATAATCTGTTTTTGATATCTATATTGCTTTAGCTCTACCCACAGGTATTTCTCTCTTACCATTGTTGGTATTTTCTTGGTATTATAAACTTTCTACCCTTGCGGTATCTTGTTACCATTGTTGGTATTTCCTTTCTCTCTTCTTCATTTCCTCTCTTTCCTCACTCTTTCCCTTTTGTGTGAGAGTGTATTCTGGGATGTCTGAAAAGAAGGGAACTACGGGGTTTAAACACTGCTCTTCTTGCAGTGTTAAACTACCAAGTAGTGACCTCCGTGAAGACTGTGTGTACTGTTTGGGGGTTCCGCATTTGTCGGTGAAACCCCCGTGTGATATTTGTGCTAGTTTCAGTCAGCGGACGCTGAATGAACGTTGTAACAAACTGATTTTAAAGGGCCTACTTGCTTCACCTTTTTCAGAGGCTATTTCTGAGATGGAGGTCCCATCCCCTCCTTTGGACAGGAAATGTCCTTGCTCAGACCCCTCTTCACCGGCCAGTGACAGAGGTAAAAGTCACAAGCACAAGGCCCATAAGTCCTCATCTGAACACCGCTCTGCCTCCTTGGTGCCGACTACTACATCGGCTCCGAGCTCTGCTCCAGCGAAGTTTATCAAGGTCGCCTCTTCGGCATCGACGACTATGGCACTGTCTACTGCCTCGGTACCGACTAGCTTATCAGTTTCTCTTTTGGCACCAACATCGCCCATTTCTGCTCCGATATCTGTACCAATAACTACCTCAGAACTGTTTTTGTCATCTACCCCTATTGTAACTTCGGCTCCGAGCCCGTTCATGACTCCAAACGTACCATTATTACCAGTTTCAAAATTTGAATCATCGGTGCTGTTCTGTGACAAACCATGGACCCGATACTCATCTACTGTGGACCCATTTGCCGGACAAGTCTCCAGCCCCTTTTTGGACCGGCCTGATTCCCCCTCAGGGGCAACGGTGAGATCCACCAGGAGCCTTTCCGAATTGGATGCGGTGCGCCTTCTTGACCAGCTGCTGACCACCAGGGAAATTCCAAATCCACCTAGACCCTATCCCACTCCAGGCTTTGGGTCTATTTCTCCAACAACCCCTACTTACTCTCCTCTTTTGGATCCCTCGGTTCCAATGCTCATTTATCCAACTTTTACTAGAGGACTCCCTTCCTCGGTGCCGACAACGACTCTGTCTGAGGCCCCGAGACCCCTATGGGTGTTGGTTCCGTCAGAACCCACCCTTCCTCAGTCTCATGCTTGGGGGGGGGGTGCAACCTCCGGTTCCGGTCTCAGTTCCGATGGTTTTGTCAGTCCCGACTTTGGATCTGAGGGTGACTACTGCTCCAAGTCAGCTTGAGGCTCCGTCCCTGGGGGTGGACCGTCTGGAGCAGGGTGTGACCCCGGTTCAGATTTTGTCTTTTTCGGTTCCAGGCTCCCACTCTTCTTCAGGCGGGCCCGCTTTCTGGGTAATGGAGAGGGCGCTTGCTGCCAGCAGTCTTCCTCCGTTGGTTATTCCCCCGTTCCTTCTGAGCCGCAGCTGTCAAAGGCCACCCCCCCAGGACTCCGAGAGTACAAGGCCCAGGAAACCCCTGTCCAGGACATTTCCCTTTCTGAGTCTTCTTCGGATGCTCCCACTGAAGAACCCCCTCGGAAATGGGTGTGTAAGAGGAAACACATGGACTCCCCAGAGGAGTCCTTCACGGAAGATATGGACTACGACGATGGGGAAGGTTCCCCATGGTCACCCCCTGACGATGTCTCCTTCGGAGACATCATGGAAATTTTGAAACAGAGGGGTGACTGGAAGTCCTCCAACCCTTCCTCGGAGGAATCCGTATTCCTGCAGGACTTTCGCTGTCGGCCCTCTACTTCTTGGGTGACCCCCCCCCCGCCGATGAGTTGGTTAAACTCATCGTGCAGCGGGCTTAGAAGAACCCTGACTCAGTTGAGGCCAACCCCAGGAGATCAGACAAAGTACTCTCCCCTCCAGAGGATCAACCCCATTGGTCCAGAGGTTTGCCAGTGGACGCTATGGTGGTGGTGGCAGCCACGAAAAAGGATCTTGCAGAAGAGAGTCCTGCTGTTCACCCGCCCAACAGAGAGTCCCAGACAGTGGACAGGTTAGGGAAGCGAGTCTTTGCATCAGCGACCTTCGCAGTTAGGTCTCTGAACTTTCTGGCACATTTTACGAGACTCCAGAGAGATCTTATCTCCGAACTCTCCGGAACTCTCGCGAGCCAAGTATCGGATGTAGCACGAGATAAAGTTGCTTCTCAACTTGCCACCCTAGAATCAATATCTAATTCATCCATGAGGTTGCTGTCACACGCATCCGAAGGAGCAGCTAGAGCTGCGGGTGCAGGCATAGTCATGAGACGCCACGCCTAGATGCGCATTTGCGACCTCGCGGACTCCTTCAAGTCTTCCTTTTTAAATGCCCCTATCGAGCCATCTGCTCTCTTCGGTGCTAAGGTCAAGGATACATTAGCCAGGTGTGAGCAAGATGGGAAGACCTTGTCTGCCACTGGTCTATGCTTTTCCAAACCTCAGCGTTCCTTCTCGCGGAATCAGAGGAGCGGAAAGATGTGACACAAGAAGTCTCAAGATCCTTTCTGAGACGCACGTGGTGAGAACTCCTCCAGATTCAGAGGGGGTTCTAATAATGGAAGACATCCCTTTCATGGCAGAGGGGGTCCCCGGAACCAGGGTTCCAGAGATTCCTTCTTGGGTAGACCATACCAGCGCTCATGAGGCGCTGCCTGATTGCTTTCCTCTGGAAGCTGTCAGGGCACGTTTTTCTCTGCACCAAGCTGCCTGGCTCTCCATTACGAATGATAATTGGTTGCAGAGAATCATTACCAGAGGCTACCATATTCCCCTAATAACTTATCCAAGACCTTCGACATCCCTTCCCGATGTTCCACCCAGTCAAAGGGAGGAGGCAGCCTCCGAAATATGAAAGCTATGTCAAAAACAAGCCATCCAACAGGTCCCCCCAGATCAGTGCGGATCAGGGTTCTACTCGAGATTCTTTTTGGTGCCAAAGAAAACAGGGGACTGGAGACCCATTCTGGGCCTTAGCCAACCAAACAAATCGGTAGTTCAGACCAAGTTCTGCATGGTCACGATTCAATCCATCCTCCCCTTTCTGCGGGAGGGTGTGTGGATGTGCTCATTAGCTCTCCGGGATGTGTATTACCATATCAAGATGGACAAGTGCTCCATTAGCCTCCTTTGCTTCCGGTTGGGAGCCAATCACTACCAATTCAGAGCCCTGCCTTTCGGTCTCTCGACGGCCCGCAGAGTGTTCACGAAATGTCTTGCAGTGGTAACAGCTCATCTGAGACTTCAGGGATTCCAGGTGTTTCCATACCTAGACGATTGGCTCCTCTCCATCCCCACCATAGGTTCATAGGTAGGTACTAGGCTGTCTGCCCGAAGGCATTTATAAGCCTAGCCAGAATGTGTTGGCTTTCGCCGCCCCCTTAGATTAGTTCCCTGTGCCTCTGTCCAGCAGAGCCATTGAAGTGATCCCTGGGGTAAACTTTCTGTTTCCCATCCACTCGTCAAGGTTTCTGTTGAAGAGGGTTAGCGAGGAGCTCTGTCTAATGTATATTGGAATCTTGTTCCAGAGCATGGGAAGTCTCTAGGACAGGAATCTGTCCCTCCAGCACGTCCTATTTATTGTTGTGGTGAGGTTTAGATCCCTGGACCGTGTGGCTCGAGGGGATATGGTTTTCTTTAGGTGTAGCATGTCCATCAATTCTGGGTTGGACATGGCCTTGTATGTCGGGCAGAGATCACCTCTGAGTAGGTGGTATGCAACCTGGAGTTTCTTCAGTCGAGCTGCATAGGGCATCTGCTTGTGGCCAGTGATCCTCTTGGTGAGGTACTTCTGTGGTCTTTCTAGTTGTTGCAGGTGTCTTGTAAGGTACATCCCAAATGGGGCATTGTACTTTATAATGGGTCTGATGAGTGATGCGTAGAAGGGGCCCAATGGCCTCTTTCGATCTGAATGCAAACCCTTTTGTGATTAGGTTGGCCACATAGAAGGATTTTCTAACCACTTTGGCAATGTGATTATCAAAGGAGAGGTTACTATCTACTTGGGTCCCCAGATCCCTTATTATGTCTTCCGTATTTAGGGGGCTACCACCTATGTGGTAGTTTGTGGGTACTTTGTTTTTTTCCAAAGGGGATGACTATGCACTTTTTGGCATTTAGCTTGAGGCCATGGTTTTGACACCAGGTATCTGTCTCAGTGAGACCCTTTTGGAGGATGTCTGTGTCAGCCAGAGAGTCAATTATAGCCCCTAGTTTGCAGTCGTCTTCTGGTCAGGGCCCTCCGCTACACACTGGCTCTAGCGGAATCATTAGGCATCACCATACATTGGGAGAAATCAAACCTTCAGCCATCACAACAACTGGAATTCATTGGGGCAATATTCAACACTCAGTCTAGCCTGATCTCACTTCCTCTCCACAGGCTTCAGAGACTAAGGGCACAAGTTCAGGTGATACTCTGTCGAAGCAAGGTGTCTGCAAGGGAAATCCTCCAAGCCTTGGGATCTATGGCTGCAGCCATCCCCATAGTTCCCTTAGCCAGACTACACATGAGATTGCTACAATGGCTCCTTCAGGCACAGTGAATACCCAATCTTCACCCCCTGAGCTCACAGATTCTCATCACCAACATTTGCAAACAAAATCTCCTCTGGTGGATGAGTACAGATGAAAATCTTTGGTGTCGCCCCTTCCAGGTTCCACAGGCCAGCACCACAGTGACCAAGGATGCTTCCCTGATGGGGTGGGGGGCCACTTCCAGGGAAAGTCAGTCCAAGGCATGTGGTCCAATGTAAAGGTCGTTTTGCATATCAGTATCCTGGAGTTGAGAGTGGTGCTATTGGCATTGCAAGCTTTTCATCCACTCCTTCCATCCAGAACGATTGCTGTCCAGTTGGACAACATGTCCGTGGTCTGGTACATAAACAAACAGGGAGGGACCAAATCTTACCCCCTATGTCACAAAGCCATGAGAATCTGTCAGTGGGCAATAACTTCCAACCACTTTCTGATCGCAACGCATATCCCAGGGAGTTCCAACGTGATTGCGGACAGACTTAGCAGTGCATTCTTCATCCTCACGAGTGGTCTCTCAACCCGAGTGTGGCGGTGGAAATTTTCAGCCGTTGGGGCCAGCCATGCTACGACCTTTTCACCTCCCTTTCAAACACAAAATGCAGCAGCTACTTTGCCCTCTTTCCGCCTCTTGGGGAGTCACAGAGAGATGCTGTAATCCGCGATTGGCCCTCTGGTCTCCTTTATGCTTACCCTCCAATTTGTCTGATTCCACTTATTCTATGGAATGCTATTCGGTTGAGAAGCAAAGTTATCCTCATTGCCCCATTCTGGCCTCGTCAAGTGTGGTTTCCCTTCCTTCGACCTCATCTGTTACAAACTCCTTGGATCCTAGACACTCGTCACGACCTCATATCTCACCCACAGGGGCTGACTCCCCCTAATCTGTCCACTCTCAGGCTGACAGCTTGGTTTCTCCACTTCCATTAGTTGCCAGGCAGGAAACCCTCTTTTCACCCGTCCGGGATATTATCTTGGCCTATCATAAACCATCCACCAGGAAACTTTACAGGGATAAATGGAAAAGATTCTCTATTTGGTCACGTAGCCAGAAGCTAGATCCGTTCTCAGCCCCTGTAGCCACTATTCTTCATTATCTGGCTGAACTGTTCGACAATGGGGCCTCAGCTTCCACCATTCGAGTCCATCTAGCAGCTGAGCTGTTTCCAACTTCCATAATGGGCCTGAAGGAGTGCCACTTATCTTCTCTTGCCTTTGCAAGACCTTCCTCAAGGGTATTTTTCACAGCAGGCCTCCCATCAGACAGCCGGTGGAGGCATGGAATCTGTCCTGGGTTCTGCAGGCTCTCTCTCTGCCCCCATTTGAGCTGACTGCGACATGAGATCTAATATTCCTGTAGTGGAAATCATTATTCCTGGTGGCTATAACTTTAGCCAGAAGAATTTCTGAATTACAAGCATTATGTATCAAGAGCCCTTATCTGATCTTTCATAAGGACAGAGTATCACTTCGTATTAACCCATCCTTTCTCCCCAAAGTAGTTTCTGATTTTTCGATTAACCAGTCCATTGAACTCTGTGTTTTTCCCAAATTATTCTAACAAGGGAGAATACTGCCTACATTCCTTGGATGTTCATAGACAATTATGTTTCTATCTGAACAGAACTAAATCCTTTTGCAAGTCGGACCAGCTTTTCATTTCTTTGCAGGCCCTAGAATGGGAGGTGCAGTATCGAAAGTTACCTTGTCTAAATGGCTCAGGGATTGCATTGCCTTCACATATTCACTTATGGAGGGATTGAAGCCTGGCCAAATCAAAGCTCACTCAACTAGGGCTATTGCAGCATCTGTTGCCTTCCACTCTAGGGCCTCTATGGATGACATTTGTGTAGCTGCCATTTGGGCTAAACCTAGGGTTACCACCTGTCCCACTTTGCGAGGGACAGTCCCTCTTTGGAAAGTTGTGTCCTGACAAAAAAATATTAAAAATGGAAAATGTCCTGAGATTGTAGGACATAATTATGTCCCATATGTTATGTAATAGTTGCATAAAATAATTATCTCTGTATCTAAAATACCTAAATGTTACAAGAAACAGAATAAGCAACTAAACCACTACAAGAATAAGCTTTTATTTAGGCAAAAAAGTAAAAAGTCTATCCTTTGTACTGACCGTGGGTATGTGTCGGCCTGTAAAATCTGATGTGTATTCCGAAAATGTCCCACTTTGGCCATTTGAAAAGGTGGCAACCCTAGCTAAGCCCCCCACACCTTTATCAAGCATTACAAATTGGATCTGATCTCCAGGAGAAGAGCGGCCTTTCGCTCGATGGTTTTCAGGAATGTTCTTCCATAAGGGCCACCCAGGTTCTCCAAGTAGCTGGGGACTCGATCCCATCACTGATGAATAGGAAGAAGATTAACAACTTCAGATAAAGAAGTTATGTCTTACCATAACGTTCCATCTGAGTTGTTGATCTTCTTCCAGTCATCACACCCTCCCACCCACTCCCTCCTAAGGTTCCTGGCGGATCTTCTGGGTCTTTGTGGTGTATTAAGGTTTCTGCGCAGAGATGGCCTCTGACTTACTCTTCTTCTATATGTTGCATGCAAACTCGATCTGAGGTAACTGAGCAAAGGGCATTGTGGGTAGAGCTTAGCTTGAGAGTTTTTGGTGCATGCAAGCTTGGTATAAGGCCGGCTCATTTCCGAGGGCTCGGAACCGAACCCATCAGTGACGACTGGAAGATCATCAACAACTCAGATGGAACATTATGGTAAGACATAACTTCTTTTTACAGAGTCTTATGGTGAGTTATCCCTCTCTCATTTTTCACAAAAAAGTAGGTTAACTCTGAGAACAAATCATTCCTTTATGCCTAATTTTGTTTCAGAGTCTATATCTAGCCAGGCTAATTATTACCTGTTTTCTATCCAAAATTAAAAAATATAGAAAAAAGAATTGTACACACTCCAATACTACTTTGACTGGACAAAATCCTTCAGGATTTCTAATAAACTCTTTAGTTCCAAAGAAGATAAGAAAAAGGGACACACTGTGTCAAACCAAACAATTTCTAAATGTTTCTTGCTATTGCTCATTATTGTCATCATAACAAGACACTTACTGACAAGGTTAGGGTGAATTCTACTAGAGCTATGGGGCTTAATTCACTTAAACTGTCTGCACCCCATCCTATGGACTAGGATTGGCAGAAATTCAAAATGTTCATTATAGTGGTCACTTCTGCCTGACAAGGATTTAACAGCTGACCAGATTTCAAAGTTTCAGGGCACCTTCCACATAGCCAAACTGTCAGGCAGCTCGAGCTGAGCTGACTAAAAGAAAAGTCCGGATATGAAGCCCTCCAGAGCTTTACTGATGCCAAAGAGTATGCTCTTTGGAGGCTTTCAGGGATCGATGATCGGCTTGTGCTGTTCGTTCACTGGGCAGATAAGTTTCCTTTGGGAAAAGCACCACCTTGGCAGGATATAACCCATATAGCTATGGCTACTGCAGTAGTGATCATTCAAACTTCTACTGTTATGCTAAGTTTACTTAGATAACCATACTTTTTCTGCGTACATCATCAAATAATTTAGTGTTGGACATTAGACATACATTATTGTGATCCATGTTTTGTTATTTTAACAAGTTTCTGAGTTTCTAAGGGTGATATTTAAAATCTGTCATTATTTCACACTTCATATTCTTCAGAAAATGCAAGCCAATACAAAACCTGTTATTCCAGCAAGTTTTAGGTTCTCGCTGCACAAGCACCATCTTATGCTTTGCAGTTGCAAGTAGTTTGGCTGTTTAGTCAGTTAACTCGGACTGAATTTGAATTGCAGACTTTTCTACTGTATAGATCATAAACAATTTTTATTGATTGCAGTGTTCTGCCTCCTGTAGCCTGGGTTGTTAATGAAAAAATGTCTGTTGACGAGCCCACTTACCTAGTTATCCATTGAAATAAATATCTTTTTTCAGCTTAGGGCAATACTCTTAACTGCAAGTGTTGTGATCAGTGCAGTAGAGCAGTCTACAATTCAAGTGAAGGATACTGTTTATAGACTAACCAGCTATAATTCTCAAATATAAAGTTGAATAACTATAAAACTATGTATTGGCAAGAAAGTTAAGTTATTCTAAAGATGAATAACTAAAAAAAAATGAGTTGCTGAGATTACTGTCATCACGAAAGAGGCAAGACAGTCGGGGGAGGGATTTGGATGGGGTTTGCTACTACACAGCAGGGAGAGTGCTATGAGTAAATTATACTGGCTTTGGATACTTTACTGGCATTTTGGAAAGTGGTGGACTCTACAAATATACTAGAGGCAGCAAATTGGTTACCTGTGTACACCTGTACCAAGCACTACAAAGCTGATTCTTTTTAGCAGGCATTGCTAGGACTGTTGCCCAGGAGTTGCTGGACTCTAATCCTTCTTCTTCCTCCCTTTCTTTTTAAGCACTGGTGTTCATCCCACATAGTGTAGGCTACTGCTGCAGCAGTCTAATAATGAACGTTGTACACCTGTGTAAGTAAACTTACCATAACAGTAGAAGTTTGAGTAAATCTCTATTATAGGAGCACTGTCCCTCTAACCCCCTTCTTTTGGTTGTGTTTTATGCCAATGTGTGGCTATTTTTTTCTTTCCCTTTTTCCTTGCACATACCAAGCTAACAGGGTTCTAGCCTCCCTGGCTCTGAGACAAGAAAGCTCTGAAAGTCTGGCTCCCTGACCGCTAACTTGTTATACTGCTGTTGAACTGTACAGGACGAATATAAGGTGAACCAAAGTTTTGAAAGCTGGCTGGTTGTCCATTCCCTGGCAGAATATGCTCCATGTAGTTTAAGCTGCTACAGTAGTGATTTTTTTACAGTAAGTTTTGTTACACATCTGTACTTTCTAAGCAATTTACTGCTAATAATCCTGTGCCTCCAGACAAGGATGTTTGGGATTTTGATAGGTGTGGGGGGAAGTATACATCATAATTTCTAGCTTTTAGGACAGTTGGTTATCAGACTTATATGACCAAATATCTGCTATCAGCTTTTGTAGATATGAAAAAGCAATTAGTGAGTTACCTTGTGAGATAAAATACTCTTTATTTGGCATGTTATTCCTTTATTTCGAATAACAAAGCATTTGTTAAAGTGCTCAAATGATACAGCTGTTGCAGTGTCCCAAGCAGCTGCAACTGGGTCAGTGATGTGCAGGTATGCATGACTTGGCTAATACAATCTTTTGGAAGATGTAAAGTCATGAGTACTTAGTACTCCTTTAGACAAAGAGGTATTACTTCGTACGTCTTCATCTGACATTTTGAAAAAAAATTATGAAATTGGGAAACTTATCCAAAGGGTTAAACAGATTTTTCAATCAACCATATAAAAGTAAATCAGGAGCAATCCCCCAGTCCTGGATCCTTTTATGCAAAGCCCTTTAAACAATTCCAGCAGAAGTCTGGGAAACAAGAGTACAATAAATAGTTCCAAAAGTATTCAAAACAAAAGAGGTGCATGTCAAGCTTAATCACTGTCCAGTAAAAATGCATGACTATCTTTTTTTCCTCCCAACCTACCCATCCAATAAATCTTGCAGGCACTGTTTCTGTCTGATCTCTCTATGTCTGTCTTTAGAAACAAATTACAACAGATGCTTGTGCTCTAGAAATTGTCCAGAATGGGTAAAAAATTACATTAGAACTCTTTTCCACAAAAACTTGGGAGTTCCCCCCCACCCAGAAAGTCATATACATCTCTTTCCTCTCATACTCCCCCATATGCTATTGCAAGGTGTAATGGAATCAGTTGTAAAATTTCAAAAGGGGAAATTATTTTATTCAAGGATATTTCTAGTACTCAAATAGAAAGCCTAGACTAGAGACTTGTACTTCACTTGTCTTTCCTTCATCTTTTTATAAAAGTTCCAAAACTTAAAATAGTTATCCTTCATTTCTTCATCTTATCCCTCCTTTGTGCTTTTTGGTGAATCTGGACCACAAAGACACCTATCATCACATACCAATTCACAGAGACTTCAGATGAAATATAGGGTTTTCTGTTTTTGATTCACATTTTCAGCTCTGTTCTTTATTCGGTGGTCTTTCCAGAGCTTTCAGGATATTCACAAAATGTGAAGTAGCAGTAATTGCTTTTTGAAGACTATAGGGTATTCACATTTTCCCTACTTGGACAAAAGCCTTATATTTGCAGACTGTTTTCAGAGTTGCCAAGAATCTCTTCTTTTTGTCAGAAATCTGTTTCATTGCAGTCTGGAGAAGTCATCTCTAATTCCTTCTCACAGACTAATATTTCTAGGTTGTCTTGTAGACTCATCCCTAACGATGTCTTATCTACCACTAGAAAAGACAACATTTCTCCATCTCCAGTTCTTGTAGTTTTCTCATCAAATAGTGACTACAGCAATAGAGTATCTCAGAATTTTGGGGTACATGACTTCCAGTATCCTGATTCCACTAGCCAGATTATGCATGAGAATGTGCATGAGTAAATACAGTGGTTTCTCAAGACAATACAGATTCAGCTCCAACATCCTTTGACTTTTCCACTCCTAGTGCTGAAAAGGAAATAACTGTTATGTGAGGAGAGCAAACCATACTGAGTCCTTATCTCCCAATATTCACTACATTCCCTTTTGAATCTGTAATAACTGTGTCAAGCTTTGCACTGGGAGCAATTTTTAAGGGATTCAAAGTACAAGGAATTTAGGGTCATCATCTTAAGAAATAAAATATCAAATAAATGATGGCCTTAATAAATGCATTGACAACTTTGAACCATTTGTGGACTCCAAGACTTCTGTTAGTAATAACAGACACCACCACTGTCATGTGGTACATTAATAAGCAGGGGGAACCAGGTCTTATCCCCTGTGCAGACTAGCTACGATAGCTTGGGAAATCACAACTTAACACTGTCTATCCCTTTAGGCAACATGCATTCCTTCTGAGCAGAAAACATTGGCAGGCAACTTGAGCATATTTAGGATGGACCCCCATGAATGGAAGCTACACTCTGGGTTTTCCAAGAGAAAAGCCATCTGTGGAGAGCTCCCCAGAAAGATTTATTTGCCTCCATTCACAACAGGTAGTTTCTGCTCTAGGGCACCTTGCAGTAAGGCCTAGGAGATAGATGCCTTTTCCTTCTCATGGGGAGGAGTTTTCCTCTGTATCTCCCCCCTTCCATTTCATAATCAGAGTACTTTTGAAAGTCCAAAAGGACCCTCCAGAATTCTTTCTTCTAACTCTCTTTTGACCCAGACAGCATTGATTCTCCCTTCTAGTGAAAATGGCCAAAGGTAATTATCAGAATCTTCAATGCAGAATGGATCTGCTCACATAGGACAAGGGATCACTGATTTAACCTAACCTGCAGAATTTTCATTTGACTGCTTGGATGTTATAATTTTGATCCCTCTAAGACATTCTTTTTTTCTGAGGATGTGCAGTGGATATTAAAGGAGACTAGAAAACCTGTGAGTAGAAAATCCAATTTAGACAAATGGAGGAGAATTTTCTAGTTGGTATGACAAAAAGAATATGAACCTATCCAAGGCAGAATCCCCTTCAGTTCTCTGCTGTGTGAGTTGCGCAAATTAGGCCTTTCCTATTCGTCTATTAAAAGTCATATTTCAGTCATTTGTCTCACTCCTTTTAGATGCCCATTTATTCCCTTATTCCAGGTGAAACAGTTTTTGAAAGCAGTGTTGCATATATGTCTGTCTCGAAAACAGGTGGTCCCCACCTTGGAATATCAAGTATGCCTTAGAAAAACTCAATTTGCCACCCTTTGAATGAGCTCATCAAGCTAATTTGAGAATTTTTTACATGGAAAACTGTTTTACTTGCTGTTTTGATTTCAGCAAGACAGGTATCTGAACAGTAAGCTTTGATGGTAAGCAGGCTCTTCCTCACATTTCTTAAGGACTGTGACCTTAAGAACTAATCCTTCCCTTTTGTCTAAAGTGGCATCTCAATTTACTTTGAGTAAATGCATTCATCTCCCTGTGTTCTTTCCAGAACCTAAAATCAGGGGACAGAGAGACCTGCATACTCTGGATGTCCACGGACAACTCTGATACTATACTAACCAAGCAAAAGTCTTTAGAGCATTGGATCATAGGATAATAGGAGGTTACTAGACTAATGGCCCTAGGGCCTTTACAAGTCTAGCCGAGAGTTTGTCCCCAGAAAAGAAACCTCAGTCAGCACCTGTTGCCCCTGTCAGTGAGGGACAAAGATGGAACCCCTGGGACAGATTTGTGGTTTCCCATCCACTCATCAAGGTTACGCTTGAAGAGGGCCAGCGAGGTACTCTGTTTGACAAAATGAGAATTAGTACTAGGCTAACTGCCAGTGTGGGCCATTTTAAGCCTAGCCGCTTACTCTCTCTGAGGATCAAACCCTGCACCTTGTGTTTGTATGGTAAACACCTTAACCCTTATGCCAACCTCCCTGCCTAGATAACCCTTCCAAGAGGTTATTCATCTGTGAGGATTAGCTCTTCATCTCTTTTGATGGAAAGGAAAAAGGACTACCTATGTCAAAACAATTTCTAAATGGTTATTCTCTTTCACCTATTTTTGTTATTCCGACTATAGTAAGCCCCCCACTCAAGGCTAAAGATCCATCCACTAGAGCTCAGGCCACTTCTTAGGCTTGTTGATAAAGAACACACTAAAACTATTCTAGAAGCAGCTACTTGGTCATCTGTTAATACCTTTACCAAACGTTACAATAGTGAATCATTTGCAATTACAGAACAGGATTTGCTGGCTTCTAGGTTCTGACCCTCCATCTGTATGGCTATATGATACTTCTGCAGTGATCTAATGATGAACAGAGTTTAGTTGTGTAAATAAATTTACCATAAAAGTAGATTTTCATATAAATCACAGTTGCAGTTCTGCAGTCCTCCTTCCATTCCCCTAATCAGTTTGGTGTTAATTCTTCCTTTCTAGATATAAAATCTTTGGCCGGGGCAGGGTCCCTTTACTTCCTGTCCCTCTTTTCTCTTAGTGCATAAATATTCAGTTTTTGCAACCTTTCAAGGTTGCTTCTGCTTGGCAGCCTCCACTGTATAGAGGCAAGAAAGCTCTGAATTTTGGTGCTTATACATCTGCTTTTATACAGGCATACCCTTGCAACCAAAAGCTTTCATATAATGGCTAGATGACTGATCCTTGACAGGATATGTCCCCATATGGGTCTACTTTGTTTCACTGAAAACTCATTTCACTGAATTTCAGTTCACCCTCACCAAATCGCTGAAAGCTTAAATTAATGAAAACGCATTTCACCGAATCTCATTTCACTGAAGTGAAGTACTGGCACTGTGTAGAGTACTGTAAGGCAACTAAAACGCATATGCCCCTTTCTCCACTGTAGTGTGATCCTGGACTTAGTATATAAAATTGGGGGTGGGAATAGCCCCCCCCCACACACACCTAGTTTGGGTTTGTATTATCTTCTGGAAAGAGTCAGTCATTGGTGTTGTAAGTTTGCATGTATATGGTTTAAAATGTAGTGCTTTGAAGCTTTCGGTGAAATATAATATAAAACCAAACTAGGTGGGGGGCTATGCCCCCCACCCCCTAACTATTTATACTAACACCAGGATTGCACTACAGTGGAGAAAAAGGCATATACCTTTTAGTTGCCGTACAGTACTCTACACAGTGCCAGTACTTCACTTGGGTGAAATTAGTTTTCATTAATTTGAGCTTTCAGTGATTTGGTATGGGTGAACTGAAATTCAGTGAAATAAGTTTTCATTAAAACAAAGTAGACCCCCCCCCCATATAGCTATATGCTACTGCAACAATAATTTATTCAAAATTTCTTCTGTTATGGTTAAGTTTACTTATATAACTGTAATTAGTCTGTAGGGAGCAACCCCCCCCCCCAACTTATATATAGCAACTCCAAGATCACTATACCTCAGAGGCATGGGAATATTCTGAGAAATGGCAATCTCAGACTTCATATGCATAAGCCTAGATTTTTGGTCATTCGTTCTCCACATTCTTGGATTTAGCAATCTTGGCATAAAGATATGAGTATTTGTGAGTAACACTTGTTCTCCAGGTCACTTTACAGGCAATTTACTTACCAGACCAGCAAAATACACTGGCAAGTTTCTTAGTAGGGCAATAGTTCCATTATACAAGTGTCAGGTGGATGGGTCAAATGTTTATCATCCCCACTGCTACAAGAGCCTTTAGGTTATATGGGGTGTGTACTGATAAAGTCACAACAAAGCTAGCTTCCAAAAGCTCTGGCTCCTTCCCATGCTGTCAGTCTGACTGCTGACTGGTCAGCCATGAGGAGGGAAAACCCACAGCCAAAGTGTAAAATATTCAGTACTTTCTTGCTTTGTCATGAAGCAGCAGTTCAGAGGCTTCACAAAAGCAACAGATGGCACTTCAGCTCCTTTTTCTGTGGATGATAAGTCCCCCAAGAGAAACTTTTCACATGGAAAATTACACACACACAGATATATATATATATATATATATATATATATATATATATATATATATATATATATAGGTTCATATGTTCATATGTTCATAGGTAGATACTAGGCTATCAGCCCTAGGGCCTATACAAGCCTAGCCATAACGATTTCCTGGCTATTGCTTCCCAAAAATATTTACTTTCCTGGACCCCTGTCTAACAGGGCTACTGATGTGATCCCCGGGGTGAATTTCCTATCTCCCATCCAATCGTCAAGGTTCCTCTTGAAGAGGGCAATTGAGGCTCTCTGCCTGACATTTATGGGCAGCCTATTCCAGAGTATGGGGAGTCTCTGGGTCAGGAACCTATCCCTCAAGCATGTTCTATTCACTGTGATGACAAGGTTAAGATCTCTGGAGCGTGTGGCTCTGAGTGATTGGGATTTCTTTAAGTGTAGCATGTCCAGCAACTCTGAGTTTGACATGGCCTTGTATGTTAGGGAGATCGCCTCTGAGTAGGCGATATGCGACAGAGTATAGCTGGAGTTTCTTTAGACGGTCAGCATAAGGCATCTGCTTTAGGCCTGTGATTCTTTTTGTGAGGTATTTTTTTTTAATTTTATTTGTTTTACATTTGTTTACGGGGAATGTCCGACTGGACTGAGGTCCATTTACAGCGGCCCGGGGAGAAAAGCTCCACATCAAACAATATGTGCAGTGGTAAATATACAATCAAAAAGATATATCATGCAATAGTTTGTTCCAAGCAAGCTTAATTTACGCATAGTAGACCCTGGATGTCAGTATTTGGGAAAAAAAACTCACATTGACTGATGCAATCAAGAGAGACATCTCACAAGACATAATAATTAGCACATAGTAGGCCCTGCCCTGTATGGGAGTATTTGAATACTGTATAATAGAGATAGTAAGCAGTGAAGAGAGGAAGGTAGCAAGAATTGGAGGAGAACAGGAAAGCATTTATGTGATGCAAGGACAGAGCCAGGACTGCAAGAGGTGTGACTTAATTGACTTTTTGAACAGTGAGATAGATGGTGCTGAAGAGATATTTTGGGGGAAGTTATTCCATTCCCTAGCGATGGTATGAGAGAAAAGAGCTTTCCCTGCAGTATTGTTGGCATTGGATATACAAAGCAGGATTTTGTTGGATGAGCATAGAGGATGGTTTGCTGAATATTGGTTTAGTAGTTGGTTTAGGGCTGGAGTTTTGTGGGGATTCTTTAGTATGTTGAAGGTGAGCACTAGCTGATGGTAACTAATTAATTGAGGGAGTTCTAACCACTGTAGCTCCTTTAGGGCAAGACAGTGATGGCTTTTAAAAGTGGAGTTATTGGCGAATTTTTCAATTTTATTATAACACGATTCTAGTTTGTCTAGGTCTGTTTTCCTGATGTGTATTAGGATTGGTGATGCATACATTAGGGTAGACAAAAGGTGGGTTTGGGCTAGGGTGATTCGTGCTTGGTCTGATAGGAACTGTTTGTGTTTGTATAAAGTTCCTAATTTTTTATGTACCTTTTTAATGGTTTGAGAGATATGGACATCAAAGTGAAGATCCTTATCTATTTTAACACCGATGAGCTTAGTATGGGGGTAGGGAGAGATTGTGGTGCCGTTTTAGGAGGTGATAGTGAAGGAAGGAGGTGTGGTTCTGGATTTGTTGGGGGTGAAAAGAAGTAATTTTGGTCTTGTTGGGGTTTAGAATAAGTTGGATATCAGTAATCCATTTTTCCACAGAGCAGAAGGATTCTTGGGTAAGCTTTTGAAGAGTGGTTATGGATGGGGCTGAGCAGATTAGGGTTGAGTCATCTGCGTACTGTATAAGTGATGCATGCAGAGTGGAGGTATGTAGTTTGTTGGTGAAAATGGTGGATAGTAGAGGAACCAGTATTGATCCTTGTGGAACGCCTATAGTAGTTGGTAGTAGAGGTGATGGTACACCTTGCCATTTGACTGATTGTTTTCTATCAGAGAGATAGTTTTTGAACCAAGAAGTAGCAGAGGGGGCAAAGGATATGGTGGATAGAGTGTCTAAAAGTAGGTTATGTGAGTCCATGTCAAATGCTTTAGATAGATCTAAGGATATGGCTGATACGAAGTTGTTGATTTCTGTGGTCTTTCTAGTTGTTGCAGATGTCTTGTGAGTTATGTACCAAATGGGGCATTGTATTTTATAATGGGTCTAATGAGGGATGAGTACAGAGGGACAATGACCTCCTTTTTTGGATGAAAATCCCTTAGTGATGAAGTGTGCCACATAGAAGGATTTTCTAAGTGTTGTGGCTTATGTGGTTATCAAAGGTGAGACCACTGTCCACCTGTGTCCCTAGGTCTCTTGTCACACTTTCGGTGTTTAGTGTACTGCCACCTATGTGGTAGTTCACAGGTTTGTGGTTTTTCCCAAAGGGGACAACTGTACAGTTTTTGGCATTTAGCTTGAGCCTATGGCTCTGGCACCAGGCATCTGTTTAGGTAAGGCCCTTTTGTAGTATATACACAACATTTAGGGATTCAATAATGGCTCCCAGCTTGCAGTCATCTGCAAACTTTGTAAGCCAGAGTCCCTTAGTGTTGGCTGTACTTCAGAGAAGTAGCTGCTAAACAAGAGTGGTCCCAGGACAGAACCTTGCGGTACACCACTTGTCATTTGTCTGGAGCTGGATTTGGAGTTGGCTACTTTTACAGTGTGTGTTCTTTCAGTAAGCCAATTTGCAACCCATCAAGTGACATAGGGATTATGATTCCAGGGTAGGGGATAGTGTTGAAAGCCTTGGCGAGGTCCAAATAGGCTGTGTGAACCACCTTACCCATGTCCACGGCTCTGGAGACTGATTTGAAGAAGTCGATCAGGTTCAGGAGGCAAGATCAGCCCTTCATGAACCCATATTGGGTGGGGTCTAGTGTTTGAAGGTTGCCAATGTCTTTGTTTATAAGTTCCATGATAATACGTTCCATGGCCTTGCAGATCAGGCTTATCAGACTGATGGGACAGTAGTTCCCGGGATCCAAAGTGGACCCTCCCCTTGTGGAGTGGGATGACTGTAGCTGTGCGCACGAGGCCTGAGGCGAGGCTATGATTAAACATGACACACAGGTGAGGTGCCAGTTCATTTTGTAGTTCATGCAGTACACAACCCGGGATGTCGTCTGGTCCCATGGATGCTGTATTTTTGGCTGTGAAGAGTGCAGTTTTTACCTGAGTGGCCATGATTACTGGAATTTGGCATTCTTTCAGTATTGAGATGGGCCTTTTAGGGTGTGAGAGGGGGGTGAAGTTGGCACTGAATCTATCTGCCAGGATATTGGCAATATCCTTGGGATCAGTATATCTAGTGCCATTCTGCTGTAGCTCAGAGCAGATCTGAGTATTGCCATTTAGATTCCTGACATAGCTATAGAATGCCTTGTGGCTGTCTTTGGAATTTTTGGCAATTTTTGTTTTCGTAACTAGCTTTGGAAGATTTTATGAGGGATCTCAACTTTCTACTGAGGCTGGTGAAGGAGTTTTTTTGAGTCCTAAGGTCTTCCTCTTTTCTGCAACAGTTTCTTACTTCTGTTGTACAGCTTGTTTATGGCAGGGGACCACCAGATTGGCTTCCTTTTTTAGGGGACAGCATCTTGGTTCTATTTGGGATGGCTTGGTCCATTCTTGAGTGAATGTGCTTGTACAGCACCTTAGTGTAGGATTCAGCAGTTGAACTTCCAGTTCCCATCTGCATGGGTGTCATGAAGTTTGTTACTTCTGACTTGAGAAGCATGAAGTTGGCTTTGGAGAATTTGTTTATGGTTGTTTCCTTAAAGGGGGGTGGGGGTGGGATGTGGATGTCAAGGGTGATTAGTTTATGGTCTGATCTGACCAACGAGGGGGTGACCACTGGTGTGGAGCATCGATCTCCCATGTTGGTAATGACCAGGTCTAGAATATTGGTACCCCTAGTGGGACTATGAATTAGTTGCCCTAGAACGTTGGAATTTATGAATTCCAAGAACTGTTGAGCAAAGCGTTGGTACAGGAGTAGTTTTCCCAGTTAATGGCAAGGTATTATATATGTAAACACACAATTGTGTTTTTTGCTTTTATTTTACTTTAGTGGTTCTGCCTGTTTAAAAAACATTGAATTTAATATTGGAAATTTCCTATTAGGAACCACAATTTTAGCTATGGCTAATTTAGGGACTTTTTTTGTGATGAAATGTACTTCTTGTATAAACTTTTTTTTTTTTTTGCATTTTTACAGAAGATTTTTGTGAAGAAGTGTTGTTATTTGGGCAGTTTACCTGCCATTATTTTCTGTCAGACTAATTTTAGTCTAAAGGGGTTTCTGACAGGCGTATTGTATGCTGCTTATGCAGTACACTGTTTTGGGGACAGTTTGTGTGTGCAAAGGTATAAGTGTGCTGTTTGTGTAAATTATTTCGCAACTTGTCTTCCAACTGACTCATGCTAGCATTTTTTACATCATCTAAAGCATCCTCCTTGGTCATAGCAAGGATATTTCCCTTGCTCATGCTGGTCTGACTTCCATTGTTTCTAGAAAGAAAAAAAAAACTTACCAGAGAGCCCTTGCCAACTCCATGGGCTTAGCATTTGCCTCAGCTGATGGTGGGTGACTGTGCAGTGGCCAGCAGTCGTTCCTCACCAACTTCCTCTTGTGTGGTCCTTTCAGTCACCACAAACCTGGGGTCAGCCATATTCTGTTTGGCTGTTCCAGTGTCTGAGCTGAGCATGGGAGAACCATCTTTATTGGGACACGGAGACATACTGGGGGATGATGCTGGATGTGTCCAGGGGAAGAAACGTCTTGATGGGGCAGACATTCCTTATCCAGGTCAGTCACTACAGATACCTGTAAAGAAAAAAAGTTAAACATTGTTCCTCACAAGACATGGTATCTGTTAAGAAAAGAGGATTTTCTTATTTTAGACAAAAAATTGTTACAGTCAGTCCTGGTTAACAGAGTGCAGTACCAGTAAATTAGCTCATTCAAAATATTCTTGAAGAAAGCATGTCAAAGGATTCTGACATAGAACCAGGACTTCCTCTCCTTTAAATTCCCAAGCCCATAACTCTGATGCTTTGAAAAAAACTGGTCCTCACAACTTCCTTTAGAGGAATTTTCTTTTCCCCAGATTATTGTCATGATGAATGAGATGATTTTATGAGCACAAAAGGATGTTCACCCTGAAATGAGACAATATTATGATATGTTACATGTGGATATGTCTCATTCTACTCCTATTATTTTTCTAGTGCCATCACTAGAGGAAGTTTATAATAATGTCTGTAATAACCCCTGATTCACAATTTTCAGTTCCCCAAAAAAGCAAATAGGCTTTACAGTGTTTCTCAAACTAACAAGTACTCATTTTTTTTAACTCAGGTTTGATCCTGCAGCAATATTATCTTGCATTCCAGCAGGGAATAGGCTTCTGGTGTCATTCAGCCCTTCCCCAGTGGACAAGGTGGGAAAGACTTTGGAAAGATTTGATAGGAGAATTTTTTCTTCCACTTTGGCATAATGAATTCTTAACTACCAGACCCATGTATGCAAGTCTGTTTTTTTGTATAGACCATTTGTGAGACCTAGTTACCACTCTTCCCCCTGAAGATAATGCTCATGTCAGTTTTGTTGTTTCCATCATTTCCCAAATTGCTAAAAATGCCATAATGAGTGCATATGATTGTGCAGACACTGGGTCTAGGGCATCTGCTTTTGTTACTGTATGAGGAGGTATGCCTAGCTATGAATTCAAAAATTCTCTTATGAGATAAAGTCTGAAAATTTGAGTTCAGCTTTAGTGAAGAAGGTTTTATTTGGTCCATCTTCTACTCAGATCCTCAAACAATTTGATAAGATAGTAAAATTAATTCAGAGAGCTTCTAAGATTTTCACCCCCCTCCCTTTTAGAAATCTCCCAGATCCTCTTTCATACCTAAGAAACAGAGCAAGCAATCCCTGCCTTCTGAGGCTAACAGGGAAACAAAAAATAGGTGGCAGTTGGGAAACAATAAGAAACAAGGATTCTTTCCAAAAAAGGGACTGTCTACAACTTCAGAATGGCTGTGCCAGCATTCTTCCTTCTCCCAACCCAATCTCTCAAAATCTGTCTCAGCATTGGCTCTCTACATTTCCTTTTGACAACAGACTGTAGCATATACTTATGGGTTTTTAAGGAGGTTCAGGAGGGATACATTTGCACTGGGCACAAAAACCTCTTTTCAGGGGAGTTCCTCCGAACCAAACAGCTTGCTGTAACCCTAGAAGTCATAGAAGAAGTGCCATTAAATCAAAGGGGGAAAGGCTTCGATTCCAGAATGTTTCTGGTACCAAAGAAGAGTCTTATTGGAGACCAGTTCTAGAGCTTTCCTTCCTAAAGTTTTATGTGAAAGTTTCAAAATCTAAGAATATGATCCTTCATAGTCTGTTACCTCTCATTCCCCACAGAAGTTTTATGGTAATAGTGGCCCTAATAGATGCATATGACATTCCCGTAGTCAAAGGCTTCAGGACGTTTCTCAGCTTTTTTGTGTCTGTGTAACAGTTCTGTGCATTACCCTTTGTCATATCTACTGCTTCAAGGGCAGAGCCAGATCCAGCACTAGGCAACCCAGGCAGTTGCCGGTGGTATGCTAGCTAGGGGCCTGCCACAACATTTAATTTAAACAAATAAAAAAATTACATTCCTTCCTTAAGGATGAATTCTGCTTGAGATTTCTTCTTTAAGGACACACATGCATTGTACTAAACACACATGAAAAACAACTCATATTTAAAAAGTGGAACTGCTTTCACAAGTGATTTTAAACGTGGAGAACCACTGAGAGAGAGAGAGAGAGAGAGAGACCAGCACGCGAACATGGAGAACGGCTGTGAGAGAGATGAGTGACTGTGAATGAGATGAGAAGGTGTGTGTGTTTGTGTGTCCATAAAATGTCCTAGTTAGGTATGGCAGTAACTATCTGTCATCAAGGGTGCAATTTCAAAGAATTGCGAGTTTCAAGGGAAGATACGTTTACTGTTGCTCATTATTGTCTGTTTTCAATGTATATCTACTTTGTTTAGCAAATGGCCATCATCAGTGTTAGTGCACAATGGGTAGCATACTTGCCTTTGGTGCAGACGTCTGTGGGCTCTTCTCCCACACCATGTAGATAGATTGCAGATATTTTAGTGCATTGTAAGGGGGGGTGGGGTGCTGCATTCCTGAGAGTGTGACCCCCTTTGGATGAGATGGCTAGTAACTGTGAACCTGTTGTCATTACCAGCTTACCATTTTTTAATGTAACATGGGCAATTTATTGTTCAAGGGCAGCAGGTACTGAATTTGTGCACGAAACACTAAAATGTAAATTTATTTGCCAACAGCAACCTCTTCATTAGTTACAGATCTCTTTAATGTAGAATTATTCAGATGACTTTTACTTCTGCATAGATTATGCATACTGACTGCTACTGGTGGATTGTAATGACAGATGTCTGAGTGGCTTTTTATGGTTGAAATGTTCTGAAATGGGTAGTTTTGTCATTATTGGTTCATATGTTGTGTTTCATTAGTTACTGGAAAAATGCTCAAAACTACAAATTTAAAACACAGTGATGTGAAGTTGTTCAATCTCGCCGTTCATTCTTCACTGATGGGTTCGGAGCTGATCTTCGGCTCTGACATGGCTGACTAGCAAGCTCAAAGTTTTCCAGTAGCTCGAGACCGAACCCCTTGTCCCACAATGCACTGCTGGAATTATACCAGATCTAGTTTGCCGTGGCACGGATCTCTTGGTTTCCAGCTTTGCTCGAGACTATTGTTGGAATTTTCAACTTTCAACAAGTTTTTTCTATTGCATTTTTATATCTTTCTATTGTTATACTTATATAGTATTACCTAGTTTAGCAGATTTTTCTGTTTTTCCCCTTTTCCCAGAAAATCTCTAGTGATTGCTTTCGGCCTGGTGGCCTTGGGCCTTTTCTTACAGCTTGTTAGATTAGAGTTGCCCTTTTTGGGCTTTTTGATATTGGATTAATCTTGTTACTAGTTGCCTTTTTGGGCTGTTTGTGCTGTCTTTTTGCATTGCTGTTGGTAGTGAATTAGATTACTCATTTCTGAGTTAAACTATCTTATATAGTTAAATAGTGTTGTTTTTTGATCTTGTGAATTTTTTTTTCAGGTAGTTAGTTGCTATGTCTGAAGAACGGGAAAAGCATCCTAAGTCTGGGTTCAAAAAGTGCCCAGACTGCGGACAAAAGATGTCTGTTACGGATGCCCATGTGCAGTGTGTGTACTGTTTGGGTGAGGTGCACCTGCAGGATTCGTGTAGTATTTGCCACTCCTTTTCTACTCGAGTGCTTGCAGAAAGGAAGAGGAAGTTAATTGACAGGATTATTATTAAACACCCATTCTCATAGGCATTGTCTGACCAGGATGGGGCCAGCAAATCATCCAAATCTTCCTCAGAATCCAGGACAAAGAAAGGGAAAAAGTTGGAAAGTGTTGTGACTTCGGCTCCACTGACTTCGGAGCCAACAGTATTTTCTTTTCGATCCCGGGACACTGCTTTGGAACCGGTTGCTGAAAAACCTCCCTCTCTACTTCTCCAATCGGCTCCATCTATTCACTCCTCCAGGTCTTCAGTCAGCCTGTCCGATCTGGATATGGACTGGCTGGTTCAGAAGCTCTTAAAGGGACCAGGCCTAGCTAAATTGCTGTCGGCTCAGACCCAACCGTCGGAGCCAAAGACCATTATTCCTGAATTGTCTGCTCCTCCTCCGAGCCATACCGGACCTTCGGAGCCGGAGGAGGCCGACCTGATGATTGTGGATCCCTTGGAGCCAACACCTGCTCCACTGTCATCAGCTCCATCTGCTCGGACGTCCTCGGCGCTGACCGGGGACTCTAGGAGCCGACACTTTCTGGGCGGGTCCGGGGAGGATAGTCGCACCGACTTGTTGGTGCCGACTGTTCCTCTCAGGGCTTCGGCTTGGGTGAGCTCAGCTCCTACCTCGGGCTTGGAGCCCACAGCTTCGGTGCGGGAGGGGATCGTGGCGGCTCCTGATCCGTTGACTCCTTCTCATCGGAGCTGTGGTGCATTCGAAGCCATGAGGCGAGTGTTGTCTCCTAAGACTTCCTCATCTCCAGGTCTGGCCTCTTCCTCCCCTAAAGTGCCTGTGTCAGTTTCTGTTTCCTCCGGTCATCCCAAGCGTAGAGACCCAGAGCCTCAGGTAGCCCCACAGCATGCTCCCTTATCTTTGAGACCTCTCCAGAAGTTCCCCCTGAAGAAGTCCCCAGGAAGAGATTATGCAAGAGGAGGCATTTGGACTCCCCATGGGAGTCTCTAACATCAGACACCGACTTGAATGAATCAGAAGGTTCCCCTAGATCCCCCTATGAGGACATCTCCTTTGCGGAGATTCTCGAAATTCTTAGGCAGAGGGGTGATTGTCAGTCCAAGAACCCTACTGAGGACAAGTCTGTTCTCTTGAAGGCGTTCGGTCTCAACCTTCCACTTCTTGGGTGTCTCCGCCCTACGATGAGCTTATGGATCTGGTCTCTCATAGGGAGTGGGAGTCACCAGAATCTATGGAACCTGTCCCTAGGAGGCCTAATAAGTATATTTCTGCCCCCGTAGATAAGTCCTTTTTGACCAAGGGAGTCCCTGTTGATGCCTTGTGCACGAAACACTAAAATGTAAATTTGTTTGCCAACAGCACCCTCTTCATTAGTTACAGATCTCTTTAATGTAGAATTATTCAGATGACTTTTACTTCTGCATAGATTGTGCATACTGACTGCTACTGGTGGATTGTAATGACAGATGTCTGAGTGGCCTTTTATGGTTGAAATGTTCTGAAATGGGTAGGTTTGTCATTATTGGTTCATATAATGTGTTTCATTAGTTACTGGAAAAATGCTCAAAACTACAAATTTAAAACATTATGTTGTCCTATCTCGCCATAATTCTTGCTGGTTGGGTTCGGAACCAAGCATCGGGTCTGACTTGGCCTAATACAAAAGGTCGAGAGCTTCCAGTGGCTCGAGGCTGACCCCTATCCCATGATGCATTGGGTAAGATACCCAGATCGCGTTTGCCGCTCAAGCGACCAGGATGTCTTCTGGCTGACTCGTTGGATGAGTAGACTTTAATTACATATTTTTCAACAGTTTTTTGAGATTTTCTATCTCTGATTGTGCCATAGACTTACTGTAGCTAAAACCCCTTTTACTGTTTAGTGCATTGTTTTCCCTATTGTTTCTGTGAGAGATCCATTTTAGTTAGAGGGCTCTTGGCGGCACGTTTAACTTAGGGGGCGCTGCTCCCTTTCCCGTGCCTTTACCTTCCCTGGGAGATTCCGTTTAACTTAGATTATTCTCCACCACTGGATTGTATTTTTGTGTTCGTTATAGTTATAAGTAGTGTTAAATTAGTGGTTAGATCCATCCTCTGGCAGTTTTATGGCTTTCTGAAGAAACCTATATTGTGTGCTGTTTGAATTTTCTTGTGTGGTGTTATAGTAGTTTAGTAGGCTCCTTTTTCTCTAGAACAGCTTTATATTTAAAAGTTTTATCTTTCATTTCTATTGTGGCATTAATCTTAGCAATGGTAGGATACTGCTCAACACTACTTTCTCTCCCTTTCCAAATGCGTATTCAGAGAGATCCATTAAGTCTGTCTTTATGTGATTCAAGGAGGTGCATCTCAAGTCATTCACAAACACATGCACAATGATCATTCCATACGTGTACCTGAGATAGAGACTTGAGGGTTTTAGTGATGTGATGTGTCCTAGCCTCTAAGAAGCAGCTACCCTTTACACCTTGTTTGTGTAGCTGAGCTGCCTATATGCTGATTGTGCACAGGTATAGTGCCTCAGCAGTAGATCTGTTTACTTATACAAACAACGAATAGCTCAGAAAGTTCTTTTCCAGGGCACCTCACAAAGAAGCCAGGGTTAGTGAATACCTTCTCTTTCAAATGGACAGATTTTATTCTTTGTGCATTCTTTTGATCTTCCCTCTGCCTGTGGTAATATAGAAAGCAAGGGAAGAAGGGCTGAGGATGCTGAAGCACCTTTTTAGCCCAAACTGTAGTGTTTCTTCCTTGTTGATTTCCTTGTTTTGGTGACTGTTGACAGTGTGTTTACTACCTGGCTATGAATAAACAGGAGAGCAGGAAGTCTACAAGTTAAATGTTATGAATGCAGTTTTAATTTAAATTGATTTTTGTAGGTACACAGTTGTGAAATACATTGTTTTGGGCTACAGTAGTTGGTCATGTACTTAGTGCAGATGAATAAGGCTATAAACTGTTAGAGACACTTCCTGTAGTGCAAGGTTTCATTCCCTCAGCCTTTATGTGACTGACCAAGTCACTTCAGTAGGCTTGAAAGGTGCAAGTGTGTCCAGTGGGCTACCCAAGCTATTAGTAAATGCTGCACATTTGTCTTTTGAATTCCTGCACCCTTCACATAGCCTCTAATTAGTGCTTCAGTCTGTGCTATTCGACTACAAATCCCAGCATATCTGTTTTAGTTTAATGGGTTGCCAGATACAGTTTCAAGAAATACGTTTCAAGAGAAGAGAAGTTTACTGCTGCTCATACTGTCTTATTTTCTTTGGAAGAACATTTTGTTTATCAAAAGGATGTCAGTGTTTTTGCTGTAAAGTGTCTCATACAGGTCTTAAATTAAAATTCAAATGTCTGTAATCATTGTAAAAGTAAAGAAGAAAATAGTATGCACACTGATAGGTTTGAAATAGCTTTTTATGGAAATTGAAGAGAGACAGCCAAATAATGGGATACTGGTATGACTGCGGTGGGGACAGTCCATTAACCCTGCACATGGTCCCATTTGACCATAACCTAGCTATTCCTCTACATGTGGACTATGTAATTCAGAAGAAAGTGATACATTTTGATGTAAAGACACTGTAGCGTACTACCTGTATGATATAACTGTCTTACCCTTTAGGCACCAATTCACTGAGTATGTGCTGAACATATTTAAGGAAGAAATCCTACTTATCCAAATGTAAATAAAAATGTTCCCTTTGGTGCCTCAGGCAGGATCAGGATCCTACCATAGGACTAGTGTCAAAGACTCTGTATGCTTAAGTGAGCTGTTAAGTTCATGTCTGGCATATGCTTCTGTAAAGGTAGATCTGTCAGACATTTTAGCTTGCATGCCTGTGGAACCTATGCCGTAGCATCACTGTAGACTGTTAAATACTTTCTCAAGCCAGCTTTTAGCTAAGACCACCCAAAAAAGCTTTTGTTTCTTCATGAGATCTGAACTATGTCCTAGAAAAAATGCGCAGCTAACTTCTGAACCTGCTGGCTCAGTCTCCCACAATATCCCACTAAAGTTGATATGGTGTAGTGGTGCATTGCTCTGACTATAATGCACAGGGTCCTGGGTTTGAGACCTGCCAGGCCTGTTTATTTACCCTGCTAGACAGGGGTTCAGAGAAGTAAATATTGTGAGAAGAAATATCCAGGGAATTGTTATGGGTAGGCTTGTATAGGCCCTAGGGCTGATAGCCTAGTACCAACATATGAACCTATGAAAAATTTGTCATATTACTTCTACTTCTGAGTGTTGTTGCAGTAGAATAGTTTCTTCCTTCTTGTGATTGGTGGTTTGTTATTGACAATGTCGAAAGAAAAGGAAAAAGAACCTAAAGAACATAGGCAATCTGGTTTTAAGAACTGCGATCAATGCACTCAAAAGATGTCTATCACGGATGGGCACACTAGTTATGTATATTGTCTGGGTGCCATCCACTTACAAGATCCTTGCACAGTTTGCCATGGTTTCAGCAACAGGGTCCTTCAGTAGCGCAGAAGTAAATTGATGGTCAGAGGTCTGTTAAAAGGTCCTTTCCAGGAATCATTGGAAGGCTCTTAAAGCTCCAAACCTAGCTGTAGTTCCCATTCAGGATCCAAAAGGTATGCCGTTACGGCTCCAGCTTCGGAGCCTCCTAACAAAGTTACTTCATCGGAACCGAGGGCTCTGGGTCCGACAAAGCAAAATCAACCTCTTTGGCCCCATCACTATCCTCAGAGCCAGTAGAGTTGCCAGTTAGGGGATGATCTCCTGCTTTGGAGCTGATCTCTCCGATCTTAAGATCACCCATTTTGGAGAGGGCCAGATCTCCCTCATTATCCTCCCATTGCTCCAGGAGCTTATCTGATGACAACGTGGAGCGGGTGGTGAAGAGATTGCTTAAGACTCCGGCACTGGCAGAAATGTTATCGTCTCCGAACCCAAAGGATTTTGGACCGTCCAAGGCACCATCTCCAGTTTCTCCTCCGACCCTGGTGGTGAGTTCGGAGCCAGAGAGTATGGGTCCGATAGCAGTGGAACCATCGGTACCGGGACCTCCTTCAGGATCATTGGTTCCAGCATCTGCTCCGTCTTCTGGTCCTTTGGATCTCCAGAAGTCTGGGAGCCATCGCTCACCCATCGGGTCCGGGGAGGGGCATCGGTGCGAACAGTTGTCAGAGCCAACTCTACCCCTTGGTGCCTTGGTGAGGTTGAGCTCAGCTTCTACATCGGCTTTAGAGCCACCCACTCCACCTCAGAGTCGATCCTTGGCATCTTCGGAGTGGAGGGTCTCTTCGGTACTTAGTGAGGGGGCTTTTGAGCTGTTGGAGAGAGTGCTGTCATCCAAGACAGCTCCACTCTCGGAGCCATCTTGTCTTCCCTCACAGGCACTGGTGTTAGTCTCTTATTCACCCACTCCTCCCCAGCGTAGAGATCCAGAGCCCCAGGAAGCCCATGTGGGTGGCATCGTCTCCTCCGAAACTTCACCAGAGTATCCCTCTGAGGAAGTCCCTTGGAAGGGACAGTGCAATGGAACCACGTAGACTTTCCCGAGTCGGTTACATCGGACACCGATCTGGATGAATCTGAAGAGTCCCCATTGTCCCCCTCTGAGGATGTCTCTTTTGCTGACATCCTTGAGATCCTGAAACTGAGGGTGGCTGGAAGCCCACCAACCCTTCAGAGGATGAATCGGTATAGCCGGAGGCTTTTGGATCTCGCCCTTCCACCTCCTGGGTGACTCCCCCCTATGACCAACTACTTAACGTTATTTCATATAAGGCCTGGACATCCCCTGATACAGTGGAACTGGTTCTACGGAGGCTGAATAAATTTATTACTGCCCCTACTGAAAAGGAGTGTCTGTCCAAAGTAGTCCCTGTAGATGCGATGGTGGTGGTGGTGACTACTAAGAAAAAGTTGTTGGAGACTACCTCGTCTGTTCATCCTCCCAACAGAGTCATGAACTATGGACAGATATGGAAAGTGTGCTTTTTCTTCAGCGGTCTTTACCCTGCGGTCCCTGAATTACCTGACCCATTTTACGAGGCTTCAAAGGGATCTCCTCAAAGAGCTAGAAGATACCCTTCAGTGTACGGTAACTTTGGGGACTGCAGACAAAGTTTCCTGACAGCTCTCCACCCTCAACTCGATTGTCAACTCCTCCATGAACCTGATTTCTTATGCAGCTGATGGAGCGAGTAGAGCAGCAGCTGCAGGAATTTCCCTTTGGAGACATTCCTGGATGCATCTTTGCAACTTTGCTGAACCCTTCAAGTCTTCCTTCACCAAAACCCCCTTTGATGGTTCAGCCCTTTTTGGACCAAAGCTGAAAGATACTTTGACCAGGTGCGAGCAGGAAGGAAAAACTGTGTCTGCCGTAGGAGTCAGTTTTTCCGCCCCATCTAGACCTTACCTCAAAGGTTGGAAAGGTTGGAAGATGTGGTTCCGCAAGTCCCAAAAAGGTTTTTCAGATGCACATGGTGACGCCTCCCTCAAGGGCAGAGGGGGAGGTAATAATGGAAGGCGCTGACCTCGCAGCATAGGGGGTCCACAGAATTAGGGCAACAGAGATACGTTCTCTGGCAGGCCCTTCCAGAGCTCCTGAAGGGAGGCCCGCCTGCTTTTCTCTGGAGGCAGTCAGGGGACGCTTGTCACTGTACCCAAATACCTGACTAGAAATCACTCAGGACAAATGGGTACAGTCATATCCAGAGGTTATTACATACCCTTTTCTGCTCCCCCTCCTGTAAATCAGTCCATCCCAGACATTCCACCCTGTCAGAGGGACTGTGCAACACAGGAGATACTCAGGTTGCTAGAAAAAAAGAGTCATCCAAGATGTCCCCGCAGACCAAATTGAATCCAGAACTTACTCAAGGTTCTTTTTAGTTCCAAAAAAGACAGGGGAATGAAGACTCATCCTGGATCTCAGCAAACTGAGCAAAAACATAAAAAAGTCAAAAGTTCCGGATGGTGACACTGCAATTAATATTCCCTTTTCTAGGGAAAGACTGTTGAATGTGCTCGATAGATCTCCAGGACGCGTATTACTACTTAAAAATAGACAAGTGGTCCAGGAGACATTTGCGCTTTTGGCTGGGAGCCAGTCACTATCAGTTTCGGGCCCTGCCCTTTGGCCTTACTACAGCCTCCAGAATGTTCACCAAATGCATGGCAGTTGTTACAGCTCACTTGAGATGTTAAGGATTCCGAGTGTTTCCATATCTAGATGACTGGCTCCTGTCCACCACCACCAAGCCTCTACTACTAAAAGGAAGGGACGAAACAATGCTTGGGTGTGACAGGTTAGGCATTACAGTAAACTTAAAAAGTCTGCCTTGTCGCCCTCACCACATATTACTTTCTTAGGTGCAGAATTGGACTCAAAACAGATGGTGGCAAAACTTACCTCTGAGAGAATCCAGTCCATTCACTGACAGGTCAGGATCTTGTTATCACCTACCACAGGTGCATATGGGGATTCTACAGTGGTCAACGCAATATCTTCCTCTATCACATCAAATAATCATTACAGAATGATGCAAAATAGACCTGCTCTGGTGGCTTCGAGAAGAACAATTGTACTTAGGCCGCCAGTTTGTAGCCCCACAACCAACAGCAGTACTGACCATGGACGCTTCCCTGATCGGGAGGGGCATTATCTGGAAACGAATGTCCAAGGGCTATGGAAAGAACACAAGAGCCACTTGCACATCAGTGTTCTAGAAATGAGAGCAGTGCTGTATGCATTGCAGGCATTTCAGGAGTCTCTTCCGATGGGAACAGTTGCAATTTAGACAGACAATGTGTCAGTAGTGTGGTATATAAATGAACTGGGAGGAACCAAATTGTATTCACTGTGTCGAGAGGCACTACGGGTGTAGCAATGGAAGATCGCTTCTCAATGTTTTCTGATAGCAACACATATCCCGGGGAAATCCATTATGATAGTGGACAAACTCAGCAGAGCGATTCTGTTGCCTCACGAGTGGTCCCTAAAATTAGAAGTTGCGGAAGAGGCCTTCCAAAAATGGGGCCAGCCTTGCTGCAATTTCTTTGCCACCTCCATGAATGCCAAATGCAGCAGCTACTTTGCCCTCATTCCTCCGGGGAAGTTACCAAAGGATGCACTTGTTTACGATTGGCCCCTGGGACTTCCCCATGCCTTTCCCCCTAATACCCAAAGTACTTCAGAAAGCCAGTATGTTGAAAAGCACAATGATTCTCATTGCACCTTACTGGCCAAGTTTGGTTCCCCTTTCTTTGAACCCTTTTTCTGGAGGAACCATGGATTCTAGACCCAGTTCCAGACCTCTTGAACCACTCGTCAGGAACATTCCATCCATCCATTCACACCCTCAAATTGACAGCATGGCTGCTCCAATTCCACACTTAGCCAGGTGTTACATTTTTTCCCCTTCAGTTAAACATATCCTGGTTTCTTCCCACAAACCGTTTATGAGAAAACTGTATTCTAATAAATGAAAAAGATTTTCTTACTGAACCACTAAACTAATATAGAACCTTTTACGACCCCTATCACAGCAGTCCTGGAATTTCTCTCTAACTTTTTGATGAAGGGGCTGCAGCAGCTACTAGCAGAGTTCAATTGGCAGCCATATCTAGTTTTCATATGGGAGACATGGGAGTGTCTGTTATATCCCATAGGCTATGGTAAGGCCTTTCTAAAAGGTACTTTCTTGCTCAGGCCTCTGATCAGAGAACCCCCAACACCTTGGGATATAAATTTTGTCCTGTTTGCATTGGACTTGCCACCCTTTGAGCCTGCGTCATCTTGTGATATAAAGTTTTTGTTGTGGAAAACTATTTTCTTAGTAGCTATTACCTCTGCCAGGTGAGTGTCAGAACTTCAAGCTCTTTCTGTACGCCCTCTGTATATAGTTTTTCACAAAGATAGGGAATCCTTAAGAACTAATCCCTCTTTCTTACCTAAAGTTTGTTCAGAAAACAGTCAAAACCAATCTATTGAATTGCCAGTGTTCTTTTCTAACTTTAGCGACAAGGCAGAATATAGATTACATCAATTAGATGTTCACAAACAGCTATGTGTCTATTTGCATAGGACCAAAGATTTCAGAAAGTGTGACCAGATTTTCATGTCATTTTCAGACAGTAGGAAAGGATTGCCAGTTTCAAAAGCAACTTTGTCTAAATGGCTTACGGACTGTATTTCCTTTTCTTACAGTAATAACAACAATTACCAGGCAAAGTGAAAGGTCACTCTACAAGAGTTGTCTCAATATCCTCTGCCTTTCAAGCGAGACTTCCTGTGTATTCTATTTGTGCAGCTGCCACATGGGTGAGACCCATACCTTTATTACTCATTACAAAGTAGATGTAGCCTCCCGGAACAGGTCTTCCTTTGGCTCTGCTGTATTAAGGAGTCTTTGTTCTTGAGCCACCCTAAGATAAAGGTGCTAGGGGCTCAGTCCCAGCCAGCAAAAATTGCGGCGAGATAGGACAGCATAACATTAAGAAGTTATGTACTCACCATAACGTTCCATATTTGTTGTCCATCTCGCCTATATTCTTGTGTCCTACCCACCTTCCCCCTACTTCATTCCTGGAGGAACGGGCAGATAATTTGGAGGCATATATATATATATATATATATATATATATATAGATATATCTATCTATATATAGATATATCTATCTATATATATATATATATATATATATATATATATATATATAAAATATGTATATATAGTTGTTTGTTTGGAGTCTCTGATTTCCTTCCTTTTACAATTAGACAATTGGTAGGTATAAATAGCTATAGATACTACTGTTTTTCTCGCAAACAAGACCTGGTATCTTACCCAGTGCATCATGGGATAGGGGTCAGCTTCGAGCCAGTCGGGACCCCAACCAGCAAGAATATAGGTGAGATGGACAACAAACATGGAACGTTATGGTGAGTACATAATTTCTTATTCTAACAAGTGATGTATTATACAAGGAATATAATTTAATAAAATCAGGAAGAGATATCAAAGAACACATGCATGAATGCAAGGTGCCTCTGGTTTGAAAACGGCCCAAAGATAAACATAATCTGCCACTGGCCAGATGCATTTTCTTTGAATGTGGGTTTCAGTGCCATTTCAGTGAATGCGAGTTTCAAGGGCAGCGAAGTTTACTGTTCATACTAAGTCTGTTATCATTGTGAGACTCTCTTTTTTTGTTACGCAAATGGCTATAAGTGTTTGGACTATAAAATTTGAAATAAAAGTTTTAAATTAACTCCTCATATCTCTAATCATTGTAGAAGTAAAGAACAAAATAGTATAAAAACTTACAAGTTCGGACAGTGTTTATAGTAACTCAGGAAAAACAGCCATGGGACACTGGAATGGATATGGGGAAGCCTGTTCCATTACCCTGCTTAGGGCACTATTTGAGTACAATCCGGCTCTGTTCTAGGGTGTTTACAAAGTGTCTAACTCCAGTCATGGCTCAATAAATACTGAATGGCACTCATATTGTCCCTTGTTTAAATTACTTATCTTTGCAAAGTCTTCCCCAGATGTCAAGAATCCTTAACATAGTTTTAATCTCTTCTGACCCACCTGGGATTCCAGATAAGCATTCAGAAATCCTCCTTGACCTGGTTACACAGGATTGTCTTTCTAGGATGTCTTCTAGACACACTGCAGCAAAAGGCCTTTTTGATGCAGGAGAAGGTGGATTTTTATCTGGAAGCCTTCCTGATCTTCTCATCTCAGTCTTAGGCTTCAGCCAGAGAGTTTCTCAGGATTCTGGGGTTTATGGCATCTATAATTCTTATGGTTCCTCTCACCAAGTCATACCTGAGAAAGATTTAGTGGTATCTGAAAAAAAAAAAACACATGGCTGCAACACTTGTGTCCTCTGGATTTCTAAGTGCCAATCCTGGGCTTTGTAAAAAAGGAACTGCAGTGATATAGACTAAAGTATAAGCAAATGCAAGTCTCCCCTTTTCTTGCCTCTCCTTCAAGGCAGTCTTGTAACTATAGACACCTCAGATTTTGCTTTGGGGGGCAGTTTCCATGGGAGTAAATGTACAAGGCCTGTGGGATTCTTCAGACAGACCAAAGCACATAAATATAAAAGAGATGTTGGCTTTGATCCATGTCTTAAAGTGTCTTCATCATCTGTGGTCCCTTTGACTTCTCCAGGTGATTGCAGACAACAGCACAGTGATGTGGTACTTCTACAAGGAAGGGGACACATGGTCATATCCCTTCTGTGCAGGCTGTCTGTCATCACTTGGGAGTTAACTTTTAAGCACTCTTTAACCTACAAGAATTTTACATTCTGCTAGAGCATAACATATGGCAGTCAAGCTGGGTAGGACCAGGACAGACACTCATGGATGGAGATTGAACAAGGGAGGTCTTCCAAGAATTGATCCAGCTGGAGAAACACCTCCAATAGATCTGTCGGCCTGATTTCAAAACCGACAGCTCAACAGATTTTAGTCTAGGACTCCATGCTAACAGGCATGAAAAACAGATGCTTCTTTATTTCCTTGGATGGGAGTGTTCCTTTATGCATTTCCACCCTTTCCACTGACATCCAGAGTAATTCTGAAGATTCAGAAAGACTCTCCAAAAGTAATTGTAGTGACCCTCATTTGGTCTAGGCAACATTGTTTCTCCCTTCTTATGGAATCGACCAAGGACAATTACCACAAGCTTCCTTATAAACTGGAGCAACTCACATAAGACAGGGGGAGTTTGATACACCCCAGTCTCAAACGTCTTCAACTAACTGCTTAGATGATTCAATTCTTATACGTTTTAGGCACCTCTTTTCAGAGGACATGCAGCAGGTACTAAAGGAGGCAAGAAAAACTGCTACTAGAACATTTTATATTGGCAAGTGGAAAAGTTTTTCTCATTGGTGCCTAACCCATAAGCAGGGTCCTGTCGGGGATTAAGTACCACTGGGTGCTCAAATATTGGTGTGCATTACTAGCATCTGGCCTTTTGTAATCTTCTATCAAGTAATATCTTGCAGGCATTTCAGCATGTCTGCCTGTGGATCTTCTACTTTCTTTTATGTTTTAGTAAAAAAACTTCTGAAATGAGTGCTACTCAAGACAGCCATACAACCAGGGTGTTCCTTCTTGGGATCTTAACTTTGTGCTGGAAAAATTAACCACTTCTCCTGTGATGCACTTCAAGCAGATTTAAGGTTCATTATGTGGAAAACTGTTCTTCTCATTGCTCTAACCTCTGCAAACATATTCAATTTGCAAGCTGTCATGGTGGGTAAACCCTGTTTGGTCTTTCATAGGGATAGGGCCTCATCAAAAACAAATCCCTCATTCATGCCCAAGGTTGTTTCAGAGTTTACTTTGAGTCAGACCTTCAGTCTTCCAGTATTCTATCCTGACCCTCAGAACCAGGGAGAAAGGAATCTACATACTCTGGATGTGCACAGGCAGCTGAGGTACTATCTCAATAGAACCAAGTCCTTTAGAAAAGCTGATTAACTATGTATTACGTATGTTGGGACTTAAGAAAGGACAACCTATCTCAAAACAGACTATTTCCAGATAGCTGTCTTTGGCTATTGCCTTTTGTTATACCCATTGTAGTAAAGTAGTTCCCGGCAGTATCAGAGCACACTCTACAAGGGCCTTGTCTTCTTTAATGGCATATGGGAAAGTGGTGGACTCTAGAAGCATTCTAGAGGCATTTACATGGTCCCCTATACATGCTTTTACAAGGCATTACAAACTAGATTCTTTTGCTAGATCCAAGACTGTCTTTGCTAGGACCGTTCCATAGGGGCTTCTGGATCCATATCCTTCCTCCTGTCAGGTTGGATAGATATTGGTAATCAACTTGTATAACCTAAAGACTACTACAGTAGTGGAAATGATGAACATAGTACAGTTGTAGAATAAGATATGCAAATTCCTCACTGCTGCAGTAGCTGCACCCACCCTTCACCCGCCCCAAGTATTCTATATATAGTTATTGTTGGGAAATAGTTTATTTCTTTCTTGTTTGGTTCAGGATGGGTACTCTGCTTCCTAACTTCTAGGCAAGAAGGTCCTGAAGATTTTCCTTTTTGACTGCTGATTTTCCCTTCTCAAGGCTGACCAATCAACAGTCAGAGTGGAAGTATGGGAGGAAGCCAGAGCTTTTGGAAGCTGTCCAGTTGTTGTGTATTGGGTAACACATAAAACCTAAAACCCAAAGGCTACTGCAGCAGTGAGGAATTTGAGCATCTACTATTATGGTTAAGTGGAAATTGCACAACTGTACTTTCCTCTGCTTCTAGCATTTATCTTGGAAAGTTCTTAAGTGGATCTGTTTACTACAGAAGATGTCATGTAGACACCCAAGTTCTCTTTTCACTGTCCTTATGCTTGAGCATGGAAGATGGATGTTTTCCTTTTTAGTTTTTGTTTTTTTTTGATTCAGTACTTGCTTCTACCTTTCCACCCTTCACATTGATGCAGAAGGTACTACTAATTATCACTGCATCAAGATGGACAAGGCATAGGTCATTGTAATTTGCAGTATATTGCAATTCTACTTATCTTCTCATTTTCAAGACCAAAAAAAAATCATTATACTGGCCGCATCTCAAAAGTATTTTTGCTTAGGTAATTTGCAGCAGATCCCAAACAGCTCATCACTTTTATCAGAGATGGTACAGATCTTGGAAAAAATCATAAAGCCATTGACTCGAAAGTGTTGTCTGGCTAAACTGTCACTGCCACAGATTGATTACAAAGTTAAGTATAGCGCACATAATAAGGGATATAAACTACTACCCCACAGACTTTGACAGTGTTCATCCTCAGAAAATTCAAGTATAGGGCAGATTTTTAGTGCTGTAGCACACACACAATGTTTATGGAATGGTTATTTATAAATAGTATAAAACATGCATTTTTTTTGCCAGAAGTACTTAAGTCAGAGTTAAATGAGTTGAGATACTGCACAAAGTGCTGCCTTCTGACAGCTGGGACCATGTCACATAAAAAAAATTCCTTTTAGTTATCCAGGGAGTTGAACTGGAGCAAAATCCATCGCAATTGCATGACTGCTAAATTACCTGATCCGCCATTATTAAGACATGCTTGTCTTATTTTTCTTTCTGGTTTGCACACTTTTGCAGTCTTTTTTAGTCTTAGTTTTCAACAGGTCCCCACACAACCTGATGTTAAAAAAACTTTCCTAAAAAGCTTTCACCAGGATGGGATATGAAGTTTTTTTTATAAAGCATTTTTATTAAATTATCTCCTAAAATATAGGAAAACAAACCATATTATTTTTTTCCATTCACATACATTGTATATCACATATATATTTTCTTTTTTCTTTGCAGTTATCAGTCCAATGTTACATAAATTGTTGAATTCTTGTCTTCCCTTAAACCTCACTTCTCCACCTCTTGAACATTACTCGGCACGTATTGTTCCCACAATTTCCATTTATTTCTGTCAGTTAATTTGCTTCTTCCCTTCTCTAAATCTCCCACTTCCAATTATTTTCTCTGCTTTGTAACAGTCAGTACTTCAAATACAGTTAGTTTAGACTTGGATTTCCATTTTCTAGTATTTGTTTTTTTGGCAGCCAACAGAATTAAACTTAATAAGGTCTTATGTCTAGGCAGTTCAGATCCTGTGTCCCAGCTCGCATACTTAATTGCAGTCATTTGCTTACCCAACATTTCTGACAGAGTACTTTATAGAGAATTTTAAAATTTGCCAACCCACTACATACTCAAAACACATGTTCTCAGTAACCTCTTTCTTCCTCAATTTACCTCCAAAAGTTGCTGTCTGCCTGAAGAAAAATTCTTTGAAGTCTGCTGCTTCTTCTTCCGGCTTTTCCTGATTAGGGGTCACAACAGCAGATCACCTGTCCGCTCAAGATTGGCAGTAGAGTTTTACGGTGCTGAGTTGCCAGCCTGGCGCCCATCCTTCCACAGAAGGAACACACATGCACGCAGTCATGCCTAGGGCTAATTTCGAGTGTCCAGTCCACCTACAGCATGTCTTTGGGATGTGAGAGGAAACCGGAGCACCCGGAGGAAACCCACACGACCACAGGGAGGACATACAGACTCCGCACAGAAGGGACCCCAACCAAGGATCGAACTGGAGAACCTCTTGCTGTTAGGCAATAATGCTAACCGCTGCACCACCGTGACCGCCCCTTGGGGTATGAAAATACTTATGCAAACACTTCCAAACAAAGATCCTAAATCTTCTGGACTTTGTTGTATACTTGGGAGTCATACATAGTATGTCCTCTCATTGTTCTGTTGTAAACTGCTTTTCCAGTCTGTCTTCCCTATCTTTTCTAACCTCATCTGATTGATTCTTATAGTTATCATGCAATATTTTATATACCCTACTAATTTTTCTTTTTTAACGGCAGCTTCTTTGTTAGATTCAACCAAAATCCCTATCAGAGCAGGTTTTCTACTTAAGATTCCCCTATCTCTAGTTTAATTCTGCTGAGTGGCAAAAAATCAGTTACTAGAAAATGGAAATCAAAGTCTACACCAAATTTTTATTTGAGATATCGAATATTATACAAGAGATAAAAGAACTGGAAGACAAACCTTTAGAAAAGGGAACGAGCAGATTACCTAGAAGTTAATGGAAATTGTGGGAACAGTGTATGCATAATGATGCCCAGTAGCAGGAGGATTGACATTTAAAGGAAAACAGGAATTCAGCAATTTTGTTTTGTAATGTTGGACTGATGATAGTCGCAAAGTAAATATATGTGAAGTATATTGTATTTAAACGGAAAAATGTTAAAATGTGTTATTTTTTTCTTAATGTATGTTTGCCCATGTCTTAAGTGATGATTTAATAAAGGTGCTTACAAAAATCCTCCTATCCCTTTCTCTGTACCTGTACCCTGATATCAATCTTTGGTAGAGAAGACCGTCTCTAGCCTGCAACCCAAATGTCATCTTGGCCTCATCCCACTCTGTTACCTTTCCCTCTCTAGTTATTTGCTCCTAATACCTTGGTTCCTTTGCTAGGTTTCTCCGGTAAATTCCAGCCCCCTGTTGCCTACTTTCTGTACCTAGCAGCCACCCCTATTGGCAAAATCTCCTTTTGCCATTCTCACATTGGGTTAGTTCTTAAAATACTTTCTGCTGCTTTATGAATTGTTCTCCTCAAGGGTCTGCATCCAGAATCCCACTCTTTGTGTAGTTCTTGAACTTCCCCCCTGCTTCATCATGATCACCCCTTTCCATTTTGAATTATAACCTTGTTCTGTTGCAAAGATCAGCTTAGTTATGGTTAACTCTTGTCTTCTTCCCCTCCCAGATAAATTCCTTCAACTCTTTATTAGTTATTGTCCACAAGTTCTCCTGTGGCTGATTAAAAAAAAAATATGCCTGACTGTATGTAATATTAAAGGGACTAAAATCATTTCCACTGCCTTTATCTTTCTATCCGTATCTGTAAGCAGGAACTTCCACTTTCTCAGTTTTTGTATTATCTTTTGTTTAGTCTCTTCCCATATATTCTTAGCTGCCATAACAGAAGCCTTTTCAATATATCCTGCTAAGTAGTTCATCTTATTATGTTCCCATAAATATAGGTATTGCTTAACCAACTTGTGTGCAGGTACTTAATTTACAACTATAGCCTTTGTTTTATCTTCAGTAATTTTATATCCCAAAAAGAGTTGAAACTGTCTCAAAATATTCCACAACACTGATGTCCTTTTTTGCATTAATCTGGTATAAAATAAATAAAGCCAACTTTTCTTGATTACCATATCAATTAATATCCATGCATTTCTGAGTCCCTTATTTTCTTTGCCAGTGGGCCTGAATGTAAAACAAATAAAGGGAAAAGAAGACACCACTACGTAGTTTCTCTTTGTCAAAAACAGCATATCAGAGAGGAATCATCCCACTTTAATTCTTGCCTTTGATCCTTTATATATCCTTGTAATTAACTTTATTATTGCATCAGGGAATGCAAATGATGTTCTTTGTGTTTCACTGTTGCAGTCATTACATTTGGGTAATTTGCTGGCAGGTTGCCCTCAGTCAACCTGAATAACAAAGTCTTGGGTCCTGCGTCAGTTGCTGTCTCCTCTTCCATGATGTCAGGTCGTCAGGGGTATAAAACATGCAGCCAACGCCATTTTATTCAGTCTTTCTTGCCACGCGGTGCCCGAAGCAGAAGCAGTTTGCAAGTGCCGGTCGGCCGACTCCTGAAATTTTTGCATTCGAGTTTCAGAACCGAAGTCTTCAATAAAGCTAAGTACCCTGTTGGGGAAACTTTTTTTCTTGCTCCAGACCGATGTCAGAAAAAGTAAATAATTGTATTTCTTGTGGAAAGCAAATACCTTATAAGGACTTTCATTCTTACTGTATTCCTTGCCTAGGCCCTGATCACAATCTTTCTGATTGTCAGTTTTGTGCTGGAGTTAACCATCGCACTATTAAGCATCAGTATGATTTTGCTTTAAACTATTTTGGACGCCGGTTTAATTATCCAGAAATGTCGTCTGATAGCCATCCGACTTCCGGAGTTCACAAAAAACGCAAAGAAAAGGAGAGAGATAGACAACCGAGGCCCAAAACCAACGAAGCTTCTCCTAAGCCAGTCGCTGGTTTTCAGTGAGGCGCTTTCGCAGCCCCTGACGCCCGCTACTTTAGAGTCGCAGGCCACTACCGACTCCCACGTGGAGTCGGCCATGCCACTGGAAACTCAAGGTATTGGAGCCTCGGATACTATTCCTTCAGATGGGTCTGGAGCCGCTGAGCAGGCACCGGCTTCTGAGGGTGTATTCAGACCTAAACATCTGTACATTAAGCCAACCTCAGCTTCAAAGGCAAGAGACTGACTATGAATCTTCAGATCAGGTTTCTATTTCCTCTTCTGATCAGGAATATTCTCTTCCCCCCTATGAGGATTCTGATGCTGAAGAATCTATACCTTCAGCTTCTCCTCCAGAGGACTATTCTTTTGGGGAAACCTTGCATACCATGAGGGAGCATTTCCACTGGGAGAGCCAAGATTTTTCAGAATCTAAAAAGAAGCTCAGGGATTTCCTTTTACTACCTCAACACAGGCCACTAGCTGTTCCACCTGTGTTGGATATTGTAGATGATGTGTTTTCGGAGTCTAGTCTTACCCCTGACTCCTTACCTCCAGCTCCTGTTAAGCCAGACAGATATTACAGGGTTCCTGACTCTCATAAATTCCTTTTTAAAAGCCCTGCTGCAGACCCAGAAACTATTTCACAGGGTCCCAAAGGAGTTAAGGCTTCCGCTGCAAAAAACCCTACCCCCTCTGACAGAGATGCTAGGGCAATGGATAGATGGGGAAAAAGGTTTACACATCTGCTACCTTGGCTATAAAGGCCTTAAACTGTCAGTTTCATATGCTCAAATATCAGCAACATGTCATGGCATTGCTTAAACAGAAAATGTTATTAAACTCTGAATGTGCAGAAAACAAGGAAATGCAGGATTTATTGCATGCAGCTGAACAAGTTGGAAAGCATACTTTGCAATGTGGTTTTGATTCTTTGGAGGCCTGCTGCAGGGCTGCAGTTATGGGTTCTGTAATTAGGAGGCATGCTTGGTTAAAGGAACAAAATCTGCCTGATCATGTAAAAGTTAAATTATTAGATGCACCTTTACAGCATGATACTTTGTTTGGTGTTAAGACAGAGGAGGTGTTAAAGAAGATTGAGGACAAAGTTAAATCTATGTAAACTGTCAAAGATTATTTAAAAGTACAGCTGCCTAGGTTTAGTAGACACTGGCCTACAAAGAATTGGTCCTTTCCTGTGTCAGATAGACCTTAAATTGGCAGATCCAGACGCCCTAGAGGCAGATCCCAGGCGCAAGGTTCCTACAGGTCAAAGCAATGGGGTGCTTCTACCTCCAAAGTTGGAGAAGACAAATCACAACCATGCAGGAAACAATTCCAATGACTTCCCCCTGCCTGCACCAAGCACTTATCTCCTGGCAGCACCCTTAGGGGGAACATTAGCACTTTTTTCTCAAAATTGGCACATTATAACCCAGGACAAGAGGGTTCTAAATATCGTGTCACAAGGGTACAAGTTCCATTTCCATACCCTGCCAAAGGCAAACGGCTGGCCAGATCTGCCAAAAAATCAATGGGCAGAGGCACAAAAACAAGTCTCATCCCTCATGGACATGGAGGCCATTCAGCAAGTACCAGAGCAAGAGCAGGGACAAGGATTTTACTCAAGACTGTTCTTGGTACCCAGAAAGGACAAGGCCTGGAGACCAATACTGGACCCATCTATTCTGAACACATTCCTGGATATACCAGAATTCAAGATGATGACTTTGCAGCAGCTTCTGCCCATGCTGGGCAAGAACGCTTGGCTGGTGACGCTAGACCTAAAAGAGGCATACCTGCGTGTCCCAATCAGACAATTGTGCAGAAGATACCTCCGATTCAAGGCTGGCTCAATGCATTACCAATTCTCTGCACTGCCCTTTGGCTTATCTACTGCGCCTAGGGTCTTTACAAAGTGCCTGGCACCAGTAATTGCATTCTGCAGACAAAGAGGAATACAAATATATCCTTACTTGGACGACTATCTAATTCAAGCAGAGAACAAGGACATTCTTCTACAGCATCTGGCGTTTGTGAAAAGGCTTCTAACATGTCTAGGGTACACAGTCAATGAAAAGAAATCAAAACTAGTACCCTCTCAAGAGATAATATTCCTGGGTGCAAGCTAAAATACAACTGCCCAGATGGCTTATCTCACGCCAGACAAACAAAGGCAATTGACTGTTGGCAACAAAGGCCCAGTTATCTGCAAGAAAAATTCTGCAGGCTTTGGGCTTCATGGTATCCTGCATCCTACTAATTCCATATGCAAGACTGCATATGAGGAAACTTCAATGGTAACTAAAACATGTTTGGAATCAACATTGCCACAGCCTGGAATCAATGATTACTCTCATTCCCTGCCTACAACAGGAGTTTCAATGGTGGGCAAAGGCTTGTCACCAAAACAAGGGACAGCCATTCACATTACCCCCAGCCAGGTAGACACTAACAACGGATGCATCAGATTATGCCTGGGGGGGCCCACATGGCAGGAAGATGCATTCAGGGCACATGGTCCTCAACCCAAATGCATCTACATATCAATCAAAAGGAGATGCTAGCTGTTCAGAATGCCCTTAACAGCCTTCAAGGACCTACTTCATCCGGAACAACTACTGATAAAGACAGACAACACCACGGTCATGTGGTATATAAACAAGCAGATGGGCACACATTCTTACCCCCTTTGCAGACTAGCCATGACTTTGTGGGATGCAGCATTAACTTACCAAGTACATCTGCAGGCACAATTCCTGCCAGGAAGGAAAAATACTCTGGCAGACGAACTAAGCAGAAACCTCATGGATCCCCACGAGTGGCAGCTGGATCCACAAGTCTTCAGCATGATAACAAGGAAATGGGGATGCCCGGACATAGATCTATTTGTTTCCCCTTACAACTACCAACTAAAAAGATTCTGCACAGGGACTTATCACAGACAAGCATGGAAAGTGGACGCCCTATCTTTCAGCTGGAAAAACCTATCAGTATATGCCTTTTCCCCCACTGCCTCTCCTCCCCAAGGTACTCCTAAAGGTCAGACAGGAGAAGCCAAAAATGATACTGATTGCCCCAGGCTCTGCCTGCCATTACTGGTTTCCAATCCTAAAGAACTTGTCTCAATGCCCAGCTTGGACCTTACCTCAAATACCTCATCTACTGTCCCAGGAAAACAATCAGATCCTGCACAGCCAACTCAGGACTTTAAACCTGGCAGCATGGCGGATAATATAGTCATACAAAGCACACCTCTCAGTAAAGCTGTGATTGATGTTATTTTGGAGGCCAGAAGGCCTAGTACTAGAAAATCTTTTGCTGGAAAATGGAAGAGATTCTGTGCTTGGAACCAGGCACAAGGAACTAATACAGCTGTGCCAAATATTCCTCAGATTTTGCAATATTTAACTGAGATGCTGGACAAAGGCCTATCTTTTTCATCTGTTAAAATTCATGCCTCTGCCATTTCGGCTCATTACAATACAGAGCCACCAATCTTTTTTCATCCCTTATTAAAACAGTACCTCAGAGGAGCCAAAAATTTAAGGCCTCCAAGGAGATCACCAATGCCTGCATGGGACCTCAACTATGTCTTGGAAAAACTCCACCCTGCCTCCTTTTGAGTCAGCTGCTACTGCTGATATAAAGTTTTATCTTGGAAAACAGCTCTGCTCCTAGCAAATGACTTCTGCAAGACAAGTTTCAGAGCTACAGGCACTCATGGCTGTGGAACCTTTTATCTTTTTTTATCCAGACAGGGTTTCTCTGAGGACAAACCCAACATTTATGCCTAAGGTGGTGTCCAGTATGGCTCTTAACCAAACTATTAATCTGCCAACTTTTTATCCAAATCCACAGAACAAGGGGGAGAGAATTCTGCATTCTTTGGACGTGCACAGACATCTTAGATTCTACTTGGACAGAACCAAAGTTTTCAGAAAGACAGAGCAATTGCTAGTGGCATATGCTGCAGAATCACAAGGAAAGGCTATCTCAAAGCAGACTATTTGAAAGTGGATAGGCCACTGCATTCGTTCCTGCTACTTACACCATGGCAAGCCAGTGCCTAAGGGCATTAGGCCACATTCAACCAGAGCTGCAGCCACTTCAGCAGCCTTTCTCAGGGGAGTACCAACCAATGATATTTTAGAGGCTGCTACTTGGAGTTCAGTGCACACCTTTACAAATTACTATCATCTGCCACTCTACTTTAAATCCAGGGCAGGCTTTGCCACTGCAGTTCTGCAGGGCCTCATAGCCGGTCCTAATGCTGTTTAGCTCCAGCTTCCCATCCATAGCTTTGGGACTCTACCCAAATGTAATGACTGCAGCTGTGAAACTCGAAGAACATAGTATAGTTGTGGACACTTACTATAAATGTAGATGTTCGAGTGTATTCACTGTTGCAGTCCAGATTACCCACCCGCCATCCCCTTTTTCTTCTGATGGAACCTATCTTTCCTTCTCTGATTTATGCAACCTATGTGGTGTATTTGCTTGTAGATGAAGGTAAAGTTTATACTGGTGCATGTATTTATATATATGTATTTATATATATATATATATATATATATATATATATATATATATATATATATATAAATTGTGGCTACCCTTTTAGGGGGCATCTGACATATGGGGCAAGAAAAACTAAAGAAAATGGCATCGGCCGCATCTTTTATACCCCTGACCACCTGACGTCAGGGAAGGGGCGACAGCAGCCGATGCAGGACCCAGGACTTTGGAATTAAGGCTGACTGAGGGCAACCTGCTAGCAGGATTACCCTAATGTAATGACTGCAACAGTGAATACACTCAAACATCTACATTTATGGTAAGTGCACACAACTGTACTTTCTACTTAAACAGGACCAAATCATTAAGAATGTCTGAGCAACTACTGGTGGTATTTGCTTCAGGATCAGAGGGGAAGGCTATATCAAAGCAGACTATTTCTAAGTGGGTAAGCCACTGCATTTGTTTCTGCTACTTGCACCATGGTAAACCTGTGCCCAAGGGAATCAGGTCACATTCCACCAGGGCTGCCTCTACCTCAGCAGCCTTTCTCAGAGGAGTTCCAACCAAAGACATTGTACAATCTGCTACTTGGAGCTCTGTTCATACCTTCACAAAGTATTATCATTTGCCTCTCTTCTCCAAATCCAGGGCAGGCTTTGCCACTCCAGTTCTGCAGGGCCTTTTAGCTGCTCCTAATGCTATTTAGTTCCATCATCCCATCCATAGCTTTGGGATTCTACCCAAATGTAATGACTGCAACAGTGAAACACGAAGAACATAATACAGTTGTGTACACTTACCATAAATGTAGATGTTCGAGTGTATTCACTGTTGCAGTCCGGGTTACCCACCTGCCATCCCCCTTTTCTATAACTTCTCTTTTCTTCACTATATTCTGAAACCTTTGTGGTGTATTTGCTTTTAGATGAAGGTAAAGTTTATATTGCCAAAAATGCATTTTTATATATTGCTGTTTATATATATATATATATATATATATATATATTTTTTTTTTTTTTTTTTTTGCTCCTCATTTGGGGGGCACCTGACATCTGGGGCAAGAAAAACTGAATAAAATGGCGTCGGCTGCATGTTTTATACCCCTGACGACCTGACGTCATGGAAGAGGAGACAGCAACCAACGCAGGACCCAAGACTTTGTTATTCAGGCCGACTAAGGGCAATCTGCCAGCAGATTACCCAAATGTAATGACTGCAACAGTGAATACACTCAAACATCTACATTTATGGTAAGTGTACACAACTGTACTTTTCCATTGCCCTACTCATAAAATCCCAGCTTACTCTGAAAAATACTTTGTACCCATCAAGACTGACCAAGAACAGCAGTATTTTGTTACATTCTGCTTCCCTCTGGATCATCATTGTTCTATTAATTTTGCCAAATGTTGCCTCCCCTTCACAAAACCATTTTTGATCCATATCTATCAATTTTGGCAACACCTTTGCCATTCTTTTGGCTAGTACAGACATACAAACTTTATAATCATGGTTTAAAATTGAAATGGGTCTGTATAAAACTGGGTCCAGGAGGTCATAGGTAATACAGCCACCATAGCTTTCTTCCAAGATGATGATTCCCCTCCTTTTAAAATACGGTTAAACAAAGTCTTCCAGGTCTTTATAACTTTCTTTCTTCTAACTTCCAAACTTACTCAGGAGTACCTTCTTTTCCTAGAGACTTTCCTGAAGCTTGATTGTGTCACCATTTTTATCTCATCTCTTGCTATCTTAACTGTTAATTGAGCCCCATCTTCTTCTAACCTTGGCATAATTAAGTCTTCCATAAATATTTCCATTTGTGCTCTTTGTTTATTTCCACATTTCTCTGCTTTATGCAGATTTTCATGCAATTTCCAAAATATCTTTAAAACCTATAACAGGATCTTTGGTTATTTTTCTTGTTGTATGCTCCCTAAGTTTTGTGACAACCATTTCTACTTTCTTCTGCTTAAGTTGTCATGCTAAAACTGTTTGTGCTCTGGAGTTGTTATAAAATAATATTTGTTTTACAGCAATCTTTTTAAACATGTTTATATTATCCAGATAATCCCTTATTTTCTCTTTAGCACTCTGCGTTTGCACTTCTTTTTATTCTGTGAGATTCTCCTTATTCTGCAATACTTCCAACATTTGTCATCCCCTCTAATAATTCCTGTTATTGCTTAACCACATCATCGCTTTCTCTTTTTATTTGTACTCCATTTTAAACTCCATTTTTATTGTAACCTACTGACTTGTAACTTCTGAAGATATTTCTGTCTTCCCTAATAACACTCAAATAATTTCCAATACCCATTCCTTAAATCCCTTTATGTTTAGGAGGTAGGTAGGAAAACACCAGTACCTCATTTTTACTTCATTACCCTGTATTTTAACTTAGTGTTTATTGGTAAATGATCTGAAATAGTTATTGGATGTGTGTCAAAGCTTTCAGTTAAATTCAAATATTCTTGTGAAATAGAATTTCTGTTCATTCTAACCCAGGTATTGTACCTTGGGGAATAATCTGTAAATTCTGTCAGAGTTCCTACGATTCAGTTCACACCTCCCATAACAAATATTTCATAAATTTCTTCAGAAGTCTACCCTCTTCTGTTATTTCCCTTCTATGTCCCCCTGATACATTCTCACTATTGTAAATCAAGTTCCATTCCCCACATGTAAGTAATATTCCCTACTGGAAGCTGTGTATTTCTCCCCAAAATTCCTTAAGCTCCATAGTACCAGTTTTTGCTATGATATAAATACACATCAGCATAAACCTCGTCCCTTGCCAGTAGCCCCTTACTACCAGAAATCTACCATGATTGATTCCCCCCTTCTGTCACTGTTGGAGCACTTCTAGCAATTAGTATAATTACTACCCCTTTCCTTTGTCCCTGATATTCCGCTGAATATCCATCCCCAGTTGAACCTATATCATACATTTTAAGACTTTTTGTTTAAATGAAGACCCTCAAACAAAAAACTAAACACATTTTCTAAACACCTCCATCCCCTAATAACTTAGAACACAGAAAACTGTGTGCATCTTCAAAACATGAAGTTTACCCCACCAGATAGGAGCAACTGCTCCAAATCATCAGCTGTACCCATAGGTGCTACTTAACCTAAAATTAAAGTTGCCATTGCTAAAATGCAAGGTACAGTCTGTGTTCACACTTCCACTGATTGCTGTCTGCTCTTTTTTAGCTCTACTCCCCTCCCAGATTTGAAAAACAGATTGTATGCTTTCAGAAAGCATCAACTTTTATTCTTAAGAAAAAGTGCACCAGCTAGCTTTAAGTATAACTAATGCATTTATTAGAACACTATACAGTTTAAAGTATTAAAGCTACTAAGGAGGTTGCTGTCTCTTAGTCAGTTTCCATAATTTCAGACTTTATTTTTCTCCTGATCTGTTTGCCATTTTACCTTTAAAGTTTGCAATTCCCTTAGCAAAGAATGTTCATAACTCTCAAGATTTATTGCTTGTACCTGTAGACAGCTAGTTGCCACAGAAGAGTACTCAACAATAAAGTTTCAGTCAAAACAGAATGTACAGCTTCCTTCAGCTGCAAACGTATTAACTCCCACTGAGTATATACTAATGGAAAAAAACAAATTAATATATTTGCAGATGTACGAAACTTAGCATTTTAATGGCTATCATAATTTTGCCTTATTCATAAAGCCTACTTGCTTATAAAAATGTTTTTGCTTAAGCCAAGGGCATTGATCTAGACATTCAGTCTTGTAAAAACATTCATTCTACATACTGTATAATACAATGTACTTTTACACACCCGTCACCCCAGCAGCTCAGGATCACAGCATATTAGCATTTAAACTTGCTTTTTTTCCAGCCTTTCATCTCTTGTTATACTGTAAAGCTTATATTCTTTACTACTAAAAAGTGCTTCTTTATTTTAATATCTTTAATACATACAGTAGTCACTGAAAAGACTATCCCACATTTAAAATACCTCTGACTACATACTACACAAAGCTGCTATACTGTATATAACATGCAGTTTATATCATGAAATGTTTTATACAAGCACTAATTAAGAACAAAAATTATTATTTTTAAAGTTACTGTTGTCCCCTTTTAGTGTCCTCTAAATGTTAATTAATTGGTGATATATGTGCTTTGCAGTCCACCCAGAAGTTTAACAAAGTCAAAAAAAGTCTAGTCTTTTTCAGCCACTTTTTCTTGCATAGCCATATTTTACAAATGTGACTGATGCTTTAAAGTCTTCCATTTATTCACTAATTTTAGTGCTGCTGGTCTTCTTCCTGTTCATCTCCATCTCCCAGCACCATTCTCTGGTTCAAGTCCAAGCTACTCCTGATTCTTCTAGTCAACACCTGTGTTTTTTTCTCTCTCTTAAACTTTTCCCTTTACTTTGGAAAGGGTTTTTGGCAATGTCTCTCTATGAACTTTACTGTCAGAAGAAAGAGAAACTGAGTTCCCTACTAATTGCTGGCTCACATTTAGTTGGATACATTTTTTTATTTCCTCCTTAGCCTATTCTACATCAAAAATGTCTTTAGTCCTCCAGGAAAAAATGTTTTGAAGACAGCTGGATACTGTAGCTTGAATCTTAACACCTGCCATCTCGACATTCCCCAATTGGGGGGATACATTTTCTTCTCTTCTGTTTGGTATAGAGTTGAATAATCATTTTCCACAAATACTCTGGTGTCTCCAATTTATAATCCTTTTCCCTTCTGCTACAGTTTCATCAGGATCAACTCTTTCTTCTGGTATGAGTGCATCTTTATTGTTATAGGTCTTGACTGTCTTCTTATGGCCAATTCTGTAGCATGCACTTTTGATGTGCCCTTTGAATTAACAAATCTTGCTGTGGAACAGCAGTCCAGTTGCTTATTTGTGCTTTCATAAATGTAATACAGTCTGTGCGTTCTAGTTTCACTGGTACAGCAGAAAACCTCAGATTTTCTGTGTGCACTCTGTCTTTTGACTCTACTATTTTTTGTAACAACTCTTCTTTAGAAGCCTCATACCCAGCCAGCTTTTTCTTCATTGCACCCTCGGATTTTTGCAGTTTCATCTTTTCATCTCAAGAGCTAGTTAGCTTCTTCCATTTTTTTCCAACCTTTTGTTACTTGAGTTGATATATTATTACTTCAGTGTTTCATTTATTTTAGTCATCTCTGAGTACAATTAATTTATTTTTCCTCTAAATTACTGGAAGCCATCTCTTGAACCAAAGCTTAAGCTTGAACTTCTTTCCGCTGAACAACTGCAGAATCTTTCCCATTCAGTGTTTTCTCTTCACCTTTTGTTTTGTTTCATATTCTGTAAATTTACTATTTGCTGGCATCCAGACAGTGTACTTACTAGTCATTAATTGAATTTTTTCCCATTTTCTGTTTTTACACTGGGAGGGCTGAAGTTGCGCTATTGATCAGTGTGCAGTCATCTTGGAAGCTTGGTGTGGAATATGAATTTTGAGGCAGGAATGCTGTTACTGCCTGTGTTTGTACCATTTTTTTCAGAGGACAAGTGTCTCGTACAGTACATGCTTTCCTAGGGCTATCACTCATGATTTTTGAGCTTATGTATGAAACTCTTCTTGTAATTGAGTCAGACACAGTGGCTATGAGAAACATTTTATTGTTTAGTTCTAAAGTGATTTCAGCTATGTCTTTTAAACAATCAATATAGTTACATGTTTCCTTAGGAAGAAGTTAAAGAAGAAATGGTTGTTACATACCTAAGAGTTTCATAGACAACTAAAATATATTGTAGGCAGAACCATATACTTCAGGAAATCAGATCACCTTAGCATTTTATGCTGGAGGGATAAAGAAACCAAGCATGGTGGGAAAAGAAACAAGTCCCAGTTAATGTGTCTTGCCCATTATATTGTCTTTAATTGTGACAGATGCATCAAATCTATGGACAGGAATCATTGGGATATATTTATTTTGCTAGAGTTGCTAGCAGTTCAGCATTTTGCTTTAAAAACATCTCTTCTAAGGTGTATAAAAAATTGCATCCTAAACATCCAGTCATGAATTCATAGACTAGCACAAGCAAGGTTTCCATTCTAGGACCAGAGCCAGTCTTGGTGGGACAGTACTGTAAGTGATCCTATTTTCATGGTCCCTCATTCTGCATTAGTAATACAGTACTGTTTGGAATTCGGTCCATTTCTTATTTTAATGCAGTAGTGTTTCCCAGTGTAAGATAATGTACTTGCATGAAGGTACCTGTTGTAGTACTGGAATTTCAAAGGTGACAGCAGTAACTCCCCCCACCCCCCATCATTTTAGATTTGGATTTTTATTTAACTGTCTTTATAGTCAACCTGATATAAATTTGTTCATTCTTTGATTATTTGTTTAATCCAGCTCAGGACTAGTGGGGATTTACTGCCTGTCTTTGTAATTGTTCAGTTGTTGAATGTAAGGCTGGGAAACTGATCCTAGATGGTGCAGCAGCTTATTACTCTATGCACACACACACACCAATTCACTTGTGGATGTGGGAATAAACTGGAGCACTCAGTGAAAAATCATACAGGCATAGTGGGACATGCAGCTTTTACAGATAAAGCACCTCATCTAAGACCCCCAACTGAAGAAACAAGTGTTGTGAAAGAATATCATTAACTCTGCATCACTATGTCACCCAACTGCTGTTAATTGTACATAGGCTGTTGTGTGCTTGCAGTGTTACAGCTGACACAATTCTGTTGAAGTTCTGCTGAACTCTTGGTTAGATATTTCTTATATGTTGAACAAGTTACTCATTACTGTTACAAGTTTCTCATACTGAAGAAATGAAGATGGAATGGTTAATGATCTAATGATGTTGACTTCTAGGATGGCTACACATTGAGTAACTACTTAATTCTGCATCTCCCAGTGTGAAAACAGAAACTCAGAAGAGAAAGCCAATGGACTTGTACTTCTGGGTAAATTTCAGTAACTGGCTAGTAAGTGCACTGCCTAGGTGATAGGAAAAAAGAAATACAGAGGATCTGAAGGAAAATCAGCTACAAAAGGTGGGGGAAACAGACTAGGAAGAGTACTGCAGCTGTTCAGCAAAAAGCAGTGCAAGCTCCAAACATGACTTCCAGTAACATGTGAAATGAAGAAAAGGCTGGCTGAATAAGAGACTGTCAAAAAGAGATGTTTAAAAAAATAATAGAATTAGCGGGCAGAGCACATAGGGAAAACCTGAGATTTTTCTTCTGTACCAGAGAAGCTGGAAGGAACAGACTGTGTTAATTTTATGAAAGCACAAATAAGCAACTGGACTAGTATTCCATAGCAGGAGTTGTTAATTGAAGGGTCACATTGTGTGTATGCTCCAAACCTGGCCATGAGAAAGCCACCTAGACCTTTAATCTCAAAGATGCAATCCTACCAGCAGAAGGATTCTGATAAAACTGTGGCAAAAGGACAAACTACTAAAAGTGGCAGAAGGGCAAAGTACTAAAAGTGGGAGACAGCAGAGTGTTTGTGGAGAATGATTACTCACTGTACATCAGCCAGAAGAGGAATCCATTTATTCCACTATTTCAGAGGATGAGTAGAAGCAGGCATGATATTCAAACTGCTGTACCCAGCTATCTTCAAAATTTTCTTTCTTGGATGAACAAAATCATTTTTGATGCAGTACATACTAAGGAGGAAATACAAAATGTGTATGCAATAAAAAAGTGAGCTGTGAAACCGAAGGAGATTCTGCTTCTTTTTCTCCTGGTAATAAAGACCACAGACAGACTGTACTAGTGAAACTTTTCCCAATGTTTAAACAGAAAAATTCTTGATATAAATAAAACAGCACAAGAGTTGACTAGAAGAATAAGAGAGTACATTGGAAATGAAGCAGAGACAGGATTTGGGAGATATAGATGAACTGGAATAAAACCAGTAACTTGGAAATGGACAACTGTGGGATTACACAGTAATAATTATATTTGTTAAATATGACAGACCAATAAAATCTGGAAATATTGGACTTTTCTGAATTTGGTGAACTTGTAGGGGACTCTAAAGCATGTGCCCTACTTCATGTCATTAATGTTTGGAAAATACTTAGGAGAGGGGAAGAGGAGAGTGAAAGTTAACTGTAAGTAAAGCCATTTTTTTTCTTAATACTAATATTTTTATAGTGCATGATTTTCTTTGCATGCTGTAAAGTGTTCTCAGTTATTTTAAGTGTAATGGAGATACTAATGTAAACAGGTGCTCCTTTTTTTCTTCTTTTTCCCCTCTTCTCTCTTTCTCTTTGTTCAACGTTTAAGAAATGTAGGCACTGCAATGTAAAAAAGAAGGAAAGTTTGGTCAAAAGAGCATGACAAAAGAAAAAATGATGTATTGTTTTCTCATTCTTGCATAGGAGAATGACTGGATTAAGGCTCTTAGCTTAATCTAATAAGTTTTAAGAGAAAGCAAGTAAATGAAAAAAACATAGAATAATATAAAGCTTTTTTTCTAGCAACTCAATCTATGTTTTGTAGCAACTTTGTATTTGGTCCTCATGTCTCCATGGAGACAATCTGATAAAAAGAAATGGCTGGGAGATATTTTTTTCTGAAAGCATTCAAGTGTTTTCCCAGCTGGGAGAGCTATAAAGATAAAAAAAACAGACATCACTTAGTAGATGCAGAGGCTGTACCATGCATCTTAGCATGGATAACCTTTCTTTTAGGTTAACCCAGGTGTGTGAGTGTGGCTCTCAGTTTGGGGCAGTTGTTCCTATTTAGGAGGGTAAAACTTCAATATTTGAAGATGTACATAGTTTTGTGCGTTAATATTAAGTTATACATAGCACAAGCAGAAACCTATAATTCAAAGTGGAAAGGATGTTGATGAAACGGGGTGGAAGCTCGAGAACCAAGGAGAGGCTGGGATTTTGGATGAAGTTCTTTAAGGAGAGTAACAACAATCCTACAGAATATTATATTCTTAAAGTAACAGAAAGTATCCTAAGAGCTAAGCCAACACAGGAATGCAGAAAGGAGATTCTACCAATAGGGATGATTGCAATTAGGGGTCCAGGCAAGAAGGGGCTGAACTTTATTGGAGAAAACTGGCAAAAGAACCAAGGTACTAGTAACAAATAGAGAGGCAAATGTAATAGAGTGGTAAGAGGCCAAGAATTGATTTGGACTGCAAGCTAGAGATTGCCTTCTCTATCAAGGACTGATATCATAGTATAGGCAAAAAAAAAAAAGAAATGGGGGGGTCCTAAACGAAAGACCTGCACTTGTGTTTTTAGTAGAGTCTAGAACAGTAAAAAAGGAATAATTAGTAGAGCATATAAAATATTGCATCATAACTAAAGGAATCAATCAGAGGAGGTTAGAAAGGATTGGGAAGAGAGATCAGATAATTCACAATGAAACACTGAGAGGATATATGTATGTCTCCCAAATGTGCAACAGAATCTAGAAGATTTAGGATTTTTGATTGGAACTCTTTACATAGATATTTTTATACCCCAATTAGACTCCAGAGATTTTTTTCCTGAGGTAGACAGCAAGTATTGAAGGTGTGGTGGAGGAAAAGAGGTGATTGGGAATATATTTTCAGGGAGTGCAATGAGTTGGCAGACTTTAAAGATTCCCTGCAGACTAAATTGGTATATCTAGAGAAATAAATTTTCTGAGCTGTGATGCAGAATCGGAATTGCTTAGACATAGTAAGAGCTTGCAGAATCTAATTGTGGTGGCTGCCATAAAGCAATTACTAGAAAATGGAAATCAAAGTCTAAACCTATTGTCTATCACCTCTCACTCAATGTACAATGGCCCATGGCATAATATAAGAGCTTGACGAGTGTCCAGTACTCCATAATCTACTTCACCCTCAGTCTAACAGAAGACACGTGAGATCTTCTGACAAACTCCTACTGCAGGTCACAAAAGCTAATGGTCTCCTTGTTTCTCTACTCTGATTGAATCTCCATAACTTGGAACTTAACCCCCCAGCACATCCTAACCACTACCAATCCCTCACAGTTCAAAATACTTCCAAAGTCGTATCTGTTTAATTCTTGGTTCTGCTGTTGTCTTAACTCCTGGCTGACTGTCATTCCCTCTTGTCTAACTCCTGGCTGACATCCAGCTGTATTGGTTTTCTCGTACATAACTTGTCTATCTTTCTCTGCAGATGTATTTCTGTCTACTTGATACATTATGTCTAACTTATCTCACCTATAAACTCATTTCAAGTATCACCTTAATTTCTGTCCCTAGATACTCTGTCCAGCCTTTTCACTCGCACCTTAATAACCTCTTTGCTCCCACATTCCTCATCTACACCGTTTACTGTGCATTGCATACTAGAAATAGCAACAGTATTGTTCCGTGCCCTCGGAACTGAGTTGGCCTTTTTAACAAGCTCACACCAGCCAAAAACTCTTGAGTTAAGATTCTACCTAGAATGCCTTTCTCCCTGTTACCTCAGATCTCATTTGTCGCATAGCTATAAAGCCGTGTTTCAACCGAGCACTCAGCTAAATGGAACTTTATTTGATATTTTGTGTGAAAAACTTTTGATTGTTTCTTTTTTACTGAGCGATTAGTATCTCTAGTGTGTTTTTCTTCTGTCAGACCTTCATCTTTCTTCTCTGCTCTACCCATTGTTACCGTTGGTAAACTTTCAAGTACCATTGTTGGAATAGCCTTCCCTCCCTTACTCTTGTGGTATTCTTTCAATACCATAGCTGGTATTTTCCTTTCTTTCCTAGCCTGTTAGTGTTTTCTCAGTAAGGTGTTTCTGTTTTACTTCTACATATCACTATACTGATACAACTGTGTGGCTTTTTTTGAACTGTGTTTGACTTATTAGTTCTGACTGGTTATACTGTTTGCCTATGGTGTCTCTCTATCAAAATGTCAGATAAGAAAGGTACTTCAGGTTTTAAGCATTGTGCTTCATGTAATGGCAAGTTACCTAATAGTGATTCTGACAATGTTTGTGGATACTCTTTGGGGGTGCCCCATCTTTCGGTGCAACCTCCTTGTGATATTTGTCAGAGTTTCAGTCAATGCAATCTTAATGAGGGCAAAAGTAAACTGATACTGAAAGGGTTACTTAAGTCTCTTTTCAGAGGCCATTTCTGTGATGGTGGTCTCAACCTCTCCTACAAAAGACAAAAAGAGGTCTCACTCGGTTCCCTCCTCACCATCGGGTGATCGGGGTAAGCCTGTGAAATCAAAGTTTCCAAAGTTGTCCTCTGAGCATAAATCTACCTCTGCAGCTCCATTCCTGTCGACTCTGAGCATCTCAAAACCTACGATACCGGTGCCAGCTTTGGCACCGATCCTGCCTCCTGCGCCGATGATAGACCTCATTACGCCTACTATGACTTCAGCACCTGTGGCCACTACGGCTCAGGACACGCCTTAGATACTTCATCAATTATGGTTTTGGAACAGACTGTTTCTGCTCAGAGTGCCACTTCCGCACCGAACGTTTTTCCGACCAAGTTGGATTTGACCCCATTACTCCCGGTCTCGAAACTTGAGACTTTGGTGCCGGCAAACCATGCACCATGGACCTGATACTCCCCTTCCATAGATCTGTTTCTGGGCCAGATGTATAGCCCGTTCATTGACCGATCTGACTCTCCGTCCAGAGTATACACTAGATCCACCAGGAGCCTGTCAGAACACAATGTGGTGCTTCTTGTGGACCAGCTTTTGGCAGCCAGGGGGATTACCCACACTTTCTAAACCCCATCCGCCTACAGGACTTGGTTTGGTTTCTCCACAAACTCCTTCTTACACTCCTCCTTTGACCATTTCAGTTCCGAAACCTTCTGCTCCGACTCCCTTGTCGAAACCCATCACCTCAGTGCCTATAGTGGACCTCACTCAGGCTCGGGTTTGTCCCTTTGGTCTTCCGTTCCTGCGGAACCGGTCCTTCCTCAATCTGGGGATTGGGGGGCGGGCTCCTCGGCTTGGGGCATGGAGCTGTGTTTGTCTTCGGTTCCGTCCTTGGTGCCGATAGCCACATCCGCACTGATCCTGCTTGAGGCTCCATCCGTGCAGGCGGGTTCGTCTGAGCAGGTGTGTGACCCTGGTCCCAAGGTTGTCTTTCTTGATTTTTGGCTCCCATCCCTCTTCGGGCAGACCTGCTTTCCGCACGATGGAGAGGGCTCTTGCTTCTGGAAGCACTCCTTTGACGTCAGAACCCTAGTTTTCACCCCCTGAGTTACAGCTGCCACAGACCAACCCCCTGGGGCACCGAGCAGAGAAGTCACAGGACACCCCTGTTCAGGGTACCCACTCTTCTGAGTCCTCCTCAGAGACCCCCACTGAGGAGCCCCCTCGAAAGAGGACATGCATGGAGAAGCACATGGACTCACCTGAGGAGTCCTTAATGGAAGAAATGGATTACAATGATGGTGAAGGGTCCCCACGGTTACTTCCTGATGATGTCTCCTTTGGAGACACCCTGAAAATGCTAAAAGAGAGGTGACTGGAAGCCCTCCAACCCTTTGTCTGAGGAGTCCATGTTCCTGCAAGCTTTCCGCACCCGGCCTTCTACCTCTTGGGTGACCCCGCCTGCCACCGAGCTCATCCAGCTCACCGTGCAGCACACTTGAAATAACTCTGATTCCATTGAGGTGATCCCTCGAGACCTGACAAAATTCTTTCCCCTCCCAACAGGGAGTCCCACGTGGTGGACAGACTTGGCAAGCAAGTTTTTGCATCAGGGACCTTAGCTATACGGTCACTGAAGTATTTGGCAGATTGTATGAGGCTCCAGAGGGACTTGATCTCCGAACTCTCTGGGACACTCGCAGGACAGCTGTCTGAAGAGGTCAGGGACAAAGTGGCCTCGCAGATCGCAACCCTGGAATTGATCTCCAACTTGTCCATGAGGTTGCTTTCACATGCGACCGAAGGGGGGGCTAGAGCAGTGGGTTTGGGCATTGTTATGAGGTGTCATGCCTCGATGAGCACTTTTGACATCATGGACCCTTTCAAGTCTTCCTTTTTGAATGCTCCCATCGAAGCATTGTCCCGTTTTGGCTGCAAAGTGAAGGACACGCTAGCCAGGTGTGAGCAAGACGGAAAGACCATGTCTGCTGTAGGTCTACGATTTTCCAGTCCTCAATGTACCTTCTCCAGGAATCAGAGGAGTGGTTAAAAGTGGCACAAAAAATCTCAGGGTCCTTTCCATGCCGCATGTGATGATGATACCCCCAGGGGCAGAGGGGTAACAATTCCAGAAGATGCTCCTACAGAGGCAGAGGGGGTCCTTGTAACCAAGGCTCCAGGGATTTTTTTCTCTGGACAGCCCGATCGCTTACCTCTGGAAGCAGTCGGGGGTCATTTTTCTCTGCACCAAGCTGCCTGGCAATCTATTACCACCGATCATTGGGTGCAGAGTACAATCACCAGAGGTTACACCATTCCCCTTTCTTGTCAACCACATCTTCCAAAAAAGCTTCCCGATGTTCCACCCAGTCAAAGGGAAGAAGCAGCTTCAGAGATAATAAAGCTGTCTCAAAAAAGAGTCATCCAATCAGTCCCACCAGACCAACACGGATCCGGATTCTACTCAAGATTCTTTTTGGTGTCAAAAAAGACAGGGGGACTGGAGACCCATTTTGGATCTGAGCAACTTAAATAAGTCTGTCACCCAAACCGAATTCTGGATGGTCATGGTTCAGTCCATTCTCCCTTTTATAAGGGAAGGTGATTGGATGTGCTCGATAGGTCTCCAGGATGCGTATTACCACATCAAAATGGGCAAATGTTCCAGGGGTCTGTTTCGCTTCCGTCTAGGGGCCAGTCATTATCAATTTCATGCCCTACCATTCGGTCTCTCTACAGCCCCCAGAGTGTTCACGAAGTGCATGGCAGTGGTCACAGCTCACTTGAGACTACAAAGATTCCGGGTGTTTCCATATTTGGACGACTGGCTCCTCACTGCCCCCACATAGCGTCTTCTGGTGACAGCACTGCATTGTACACTCTCTCTGGCAAACATTTTGGGGATAACAATACATTAGTAGAAATCAAACCTTATTCCTACACAACAAATAGAATTCTTTGGAGCAGTGTTCAATACCCGGTCCTGTCTAGTGTCACTCCCAAATCACAGACTCCAGCAATTGAGGCTCCAGCTCCAAGTGATACTCTGCCACACAAAATTTACAGCAAGGGAAGTTTTTCAGGCCCTGGGATTCATGGCAGCTTCAATCCCAGTAGTGCCCCTCGCGAAGCTACACATGCGGATCCTACAATGGCTCCTTCTTTGTCAGTGGTTCCTGAACTTTCACCCTTCAGTTTCCAGATTCAAATAACCAACTCCTGCAAACCGAACCCATCAGTGATGCAAGAAAGAAGATGAACAACACAGATGGAACGTTATGGTAAGACATAAATTCTTTTTTTTTCTGTTTTTATGTACTAGTTATGCTCCTTTATATATGCTTTTTATGTATAACTTTGTATATGTATTATGTATAATTTGTGTTCTTTTTATTTATGCTAGTACTAAATAAGTTTGCAACCTGTGTTATTTTTATTACTTGTATCTTTTGGGGCTTTTTCCCCTGGGCCTCACTGAAAATGGGCGTGTATCCAGTTGGACTGTCCCAGTAAACAAACATCAAATAAATAAATGAACTGTACTAGAAATAGTCAATATAGTAACAGAGATAAAAACAACTGAGATTAGGATCTTTAGAAAAGGGTAAGGGCAAATTACATAAAAAATGGGAATTGTGGGAACAATATATAAAGGGGAGGAATGAGGTTTAAAAGAAGGCAGGATTTGAATGAGCTATGTAATGTTTGACTAACAGTGACTGGGTAGATTATAAGTGATGTATAATGTTTGCAACTAAAATTATGTCAGTATGGTTTGTGATGAATAATGCTTGCTACTAAGATTATGTTAGTATGGCTTGTTTTCATTTGTATAAATGTATGATTGCCTATGTCATAAATGATAATTTAATAAAGATATTTCTTGTTTAAAAAAAATTATGTAATTATGTCTTGCATGGGATATGCACCAGCTTACATTCAAGACGTAGCATACCCAGTTATTAATATTATGTGGGGGGGGTTGGCCTTTTAAAAAAAATACAGGCCAAATGACTACCTATTTCAGTGATTAAGATTCCATTTGTTCTATTTTTGCAAGTGTCTGCCCCTTAAACTTCTGCTCTTCAGGTGTTGAAATGTCAGGTTAGGGCATTTTATGGTTTCAGAAGATAAACTGTTATGACAGCGATGGATGTGATTACAGGTCTCGAATGTCTTCATTGTCACAAAACTTTACTGTCCACATGTTCTTTCTAGTTTCTTCTTTTACTTTTGGCTTTTCCCATTAGGGGTCCCCGCAGTGGAACAATGGTCCGCAGAATGATTGGCAGTGGAGTTTTAAGGTGCTGAGTTGCCAGCCCACTGCCCAACCTTCCACAGAAGGCACCCACATGCACAAACTCACACCTAGGGCCAATTTAGAGTATCCAATCCTCTTTCAGCATGTCTTTGGGATGTGGGAAGAAACCAGAGTGCACAGAGGAAACCCACATGACCACAGGGGGGACATGCAGACTCCGCACAGAAGGCATTCCAGCCGAGAATCAAACCGGAGAACATCTTGCTGTGAGGCGGAAATGCTAACTGCTGCACCACCACGGCCATTCACATGCTCTTTCTAGTGTAGGAAGACAAATTATGTGACTGTGTGATAAAACTGAGTGTGTTTGCCTTCACATTATCATTTTATATAATATTGCTTTTACTTTGTGCCCAACTGCATAGCTCTGTGTTTTATATACTACATGTGTTATTTAATATGTAACTAATGTATTTGTACTGACTTTTTGTCTGATAGACTATGCTGAAGTTGATCAAGAAGAAGCTAACAGACAAAGTAGTAAGTAGTTTCTTTCTAATATCTTGTCTCCAGATGTTGTTTAGGCATACATACTGCAGCTTATGGAAATACATGAACTACATTACTTTTGTCCTGTCTTATTGAAGATTCATATTAATTGTATATATTAATGGCATGTGGTGCAGATAAATATGAGGAAATGGTAAATGTGAATTGTGAAACGGTTTTAATTTGTATTGTCAGTGGTTCATCAGGTAGCATACTTGCCTTTAATGCTGGAAGCTCAGAAAGCTGTGGTTTCTATTCCCACATTAGGTACTTGGATTAATTTCCCAATACTGACACAATAGTGTGGCAGAAGAGGACTGATGCACTCCTGAATGTGCTGTCCTTCAGATGAGTTGTTAAACTGAGGTCCTATCTGCCTGCATTGGTTGTAGCTCAGGTGAATGGAAAAGACCCCATGGCATTTATCAAAAAAAGAGGTAGGGGGAGTTCCCTAGTGTCCTAGCCAAATTTCTCCTAATCAGTATGCATTCCACCTCAGGTTTCCATGAAAAAGAGGGCAATGATCTAGTGAGACTAACCTGGTCAACAGAGTAAATTAATACAATTTAGTATTTTCTTATTACTGTAAATGTGTATTGTGGTAATAATGTGAGAGGGGAACTACTGTTTCCTTTGGAAATAGGATGACCGTGTAATTCATACTCCAAACTTTTCATTATTTAGAAAAGTTGGATATGGTTTCCAGAGTAAAGGTAGAGTTGCTGTAATGAGACAACAGTTCTGGGAAATATGGATAACAGGATTTATTCCAGCCAGCATGTCTTGCAGGGGAAAAATTTAAAATTCACACTTTCTAGATAGAGTATAGCCTATGAGTGGAGGGCAACTTGAATATCTTGGGACCAATCTTATATTGTTACTTTATCACAGACTTGAAAGGTTTGCTTGAAATTGGCATGTTGTGGACTGAAGTGAAATTAAAGTGCTGTACTTGATACACTTACCCTGGGTAGGTAAGCAGAAATTTAGAAAGTAGCATATTACCTCAGTAATGCTGTATTGTACTGCTTACAATGAATTTGATAAAAAAAATTGGGGAGAAGAAGCTGAACAACTGGAGTCAGCCAAGGAAACAAAACTTGTGAAGAAGATACTGTTCTTCAGAAACTGAGTCTAGAAAACACGCAACCTATGTGATACATGTTTTGAAGTACAGCCAATTAGACATCCTCTTTGCAAATTAGTGTTTTGGTGGGAGGCTGACATAATGGTTAAGGTATTTACCTTACAAAGACAAGGTCCATGGTTTGATTCTCATATGGGGTAATTGGCTAGGCTTAAAATGGTTCACAAGGGCAGTTAGCCTAGTACTAACCTATGAATCTATGGAGGTTTCCAGAAGAAACTAGAAAGCTCACAAGCAGAAATTCTACATCTTGGAGTGGTAACCCTTACCAGCTAGGACCTTGACTGATTTGCATCTTACATTCCTTCTTTCATAATACCAACACATTTGTAATTTGTTTATTCATTTATTTACATTTGTAAACTGGCTATGTGGACTATGCAGATAACCACAGTCAGCCACAACCTGAGCTACATGGCACAAAAACATAGTCGTAAGACAAATCGTACAGCATGGGTTCCAGTAATCAATACAATAAGCAGTAGTGTCTTGATTGTGAGCAACAGTGCAGCGATGGATCAAGCAGTAACATATTGATTGCAGCATTCAGTAAAGAAAGAGAGAGGGGGAGAACAGCATAGCAGGATAACATTCAGATGTTCGTGTTACACTGCTGCAGTCATTACACTTGGGGTTATCCTGCCGTCAGGCGGTTCCCCAGTCAGCCTGAGTTCCAAAGTCTTGGTCCGGCGTCGGTTGCTGTCACCTCCTCCCTGACGTCAGTGCGACAGGGGTATATAAGATGCACCCAACGCCATTTTCTTCGGTCTTTCTTGCCGCGAGGTGCCTGAAGCAAAAGCAGTTCGCAAGTGCTGGTCGGCCGTCTCCTGAGATTTTCATTCCGAATCCAGAACCGAAGTCTTCTACAAAGCTAAGTACCCCATTGGGGAAACCTTTTCTTGCCTCAGACCGATGTCAGTAAAAGTTAATAACTGTATTTCTTGTGGGAAGCAAATACCTCATAAGGATTTCCATTCCTATTGTATCCCATGCCTAGGCCCAGACCACAAAGTCACTGGTTGTCGGTTTTGTGCTAGGTTTAACAAACGCACTATTAAACTTCGGTTTGATTTTGCCCAACATTATTTTGGTAGAAAATTCAATTATACCATGCCGTCGGAACTTCCGACAACCGGAATACACAAAAAGTGCAAAGACAAGGATAGGCATCCGAGGCCTAAAACTGATGACAAAGCCTCTTCTAGGCCAGTCGCCGGTTCTCCGGTTTTCAGCGAGGTGCCTTTGCAGCCCCTGACAACCGCTTCTGTAGAACCACGGGCCGCCTTTGACTCCCACGTGGAAATGGCTGGGCCTTCAGATGCACAAGTTATTCAGCTTACCGAGACTAACCTTTCAGAAGGATCCGGAGTAGCTGAGCAACCCACAGTTTCAGAGGGTGTCTTCAGACCTACTCAGTTAAGCATCAAACCCTCAGCTAAGTCTAAGCCTCCTTTAAAATCTAAGAAACAAATACAGCATTCTCCAGGACAGGCCTCCATGCCTAAGAAACAAATGCTCAAAATGGCCGAAGACCTAATCACTCTGATCAGGGGGTCCCATCCCCCTCCTGAAAAAAAAGCCTAGACAGGATGCAGACTATGACTCATCCGACCAGGTGTCCATCTCTTCCGATTCATCCTCAGACCTAGGATACTCTTTTCCCCTTATGAGGATTCTGATGCTGAGGAATCAGTTCCATCAGCCTCACCGCCTGAGGACTTGTCCTTTGGGGAAACCCTACATACCATGAGGGAGCATTTCCTCTGGGAAGGCCAGGATTACTCAGAATCCAAGAAAAGGCTCAGAGACTTCCTTTTATTACCTCAAAACAGACTCCTTGCTATTCCGCCAGTGTTAGATATTGTGGATGATGTGTATACTGAATCCAGTTTAAACCCTGATTCCTTACCTCCAGCCCCTGTTAAACCTGACAGATACTACAGAGTCCTTGACTCACATAAATTTCTGTATAAAAGCCCTGTAGCTGACCCTGAAACTATTTCTCAGGGACCCAAAGGGAGGTAAGGCCTCATCAGCCAAGAATCCAGTTCCCTCTGACAGAGATTGCAGAGCATTAGACAGATGGGGAAAGAAAGTATATACATCTGCAACTTTAGCAATGAGAGCCTTAAATTGCCAGTTTCACATGCTAAAATATCAGCAGTTTTTACTGTCTCAGTTAAAACAGAAAATGCTTCCAGAATCAGATCCTCCTAATTATAAAGAAATGCAGGATTTATTGCATGCAGCTGAACAAGTGGGAAAGCATACTTTGCAATGTGGTTTTGATTCTCTAGAGGCCTCCTGCAGAGCAGCAGTTACAGGCTCTGTCATTAGAAGATATGCTTGGTTAAAAGAACATAACGTTACCAGATCATGTTAAAGCAAAATTATTGGATGCACCTTTGCAGCAGGATGTGTTATTTGGAGTTAAGGCAGAAGAGGTATTAAAGAAAATGGAGGATAAGGCTAAATCTATGCAAACGATGAAGGATTTCTTACAGGTTCAGCCTCCTAGATTTAGCATAAACTGGCCAACTAAGACTTGGTCCTTTCCAATTACAGACAGAGCTCAAAGGGGAAGATACAGACGTCCAAGAGGTAGAGGTCAAACACAAGGTCCTTACAGGCCTCGATAATAGGTTGCCTCGGGCCAGAAAGAAGGGGAAGACAGGTCCCAACCATATAAAAAGCAACTCCAATGACTTCCCACTACAGCTGCCAAACAAATCCCTCTTGGCCAGCCCCCTTGGGAGGAAAACTGGCACTCTTCTACCACAATTGGCAAATGATCACCAAAGACAAATGGGTTCTCAGCATTGTATTTCAAGGTTACAGGTTCCACTTTCACACTCTGCCAAGGTTAAAAGAAATGCCAAATCTGCCACAAAATCAATGGGCAGAGGCTCAAAAACAAATTACAGCACTCATGGATATGAGAGCTATACAAAAGGTACCGTCACAGGAGCAAGGACAAGGATTTTACTCAAGACTCTTTCTGGTACCCAGAAAGGACAAAGGCTGGAGGCCCATTCTGGATCTTTCATCTCTAAACACTTACCTGGATGTTCCGAAATTCAAAATGTTGACATTACAGCAGCTTCTTCCCATGCTGGGCAAGAAAGCTTGGCTCGTGACTTTGGACCTCAAGGAGGCATACCTGCATGTCCCTATCAGACAAAATTGCAGAAGATACCTCAGATTCATAGCTGGTTCAATGCACTACCAATTCTCTGCACTGCCCTTTGGCTTATCTACTGTGCCCAGGGTCTTCACAAAGTGCCTGGCACCAGTAATTGCATTTTGCAGATAGAAAGGAATTCAAATTTATCCATACCTGGACGACTGCCTGATTCAAGCAGAGAGCAAGGACATTCTTCTAGAGCATCTGGCATTTGTAAAAAAGTTATTAAGTTGCCTGGGGCACACAGTAAACGAAAAGAAATCAAAACTAGTGCCCTCACAAGAGATTATACTCCTGGGTGCCAGCTTGAACACAACGGCCCAGATGGCTTATCTCACGCCAGACAAGCAAAAACAACTGACTCAATACTTTCAATTGATGGCAACAAAGACCCAAGTCCCTGCAAGAAAAATTCTGCAGGCCTTGGGTTACATGGCATCCTGCATTCTACTAATTCCATATGCCAAACTGCATATGAGGAAACTACAATGTTACCTAAAGAATGTATGGTCTCAACACTGTCAAAGTTTGGAAACAGTTATACCACTAATCCCTTGCCTTCAACAGGAGTTTCAATGGTGGGCTCAAGCTTGTCACCTCAACAAGGGACAGCCTTTTACACAACCCACAGCCAGGCAAACACTGACAACAGATGCATCGGATTACGCCTGGGGAGCACACATGGCAGGCAAATGTATTCAGGGCACGTGGCCCGCAGAACAAAGGCATCTTCACATCAATCAAAAAGAGATGCTAGCTGTCTAAAATGCCCGTATAGCTTTCAAGGACCTGCTGCATCCAGGATAACTACTGATAAAGACAGACAACACCACAGTTATGTGGTACATAAGCAAGGGGGCACTCACTCCTACCCCCTATGCAGACAACCATGACCTTGTGGAACACAGCTATAAACCTTCAAGTTCATCTGCAAGCACAATTCCTGCCAGGAGAGAAAAACACACTGGCAGATGACTTAAGCAGAATCATCACGGATCCCCACGAATGGGAATTGAATCCACAAATATTTAGAATGATAACACAGAAATGGTGGAGCCCGGACATAGATCTGTTTGCATCCCCAATAAACTGCCAGCTACAAAAATTCTACACAAGGAGTTATCATCTACAAGTATGGAAAGTGGATGCCCTCTCATTCAGCTGGGAGAACCTACAAGTATACGTTTTCCCACCACTTCCTCTCCTGCCAAAGGTACTCATAAAAGCCAGGCAAGAAGAGCCAAAGATGATCCTGATTGCACCAGACTGGCCACGCCAGCACTGGTACCCAATCTTAAGGAGCTTAGCACAAGAACCACCCTGGATTTTGCCTCAAATCCCACATCTGCTGACTCAGCACAACAATCAAATTCTACACAGCCAGCTAAAGACCTTAAACCTAGCTGCATGGAAGATTCCTTAGTTAAGCAAGCAGTGCCTCTCTCCAAAGCTGTTATGGATGTCATTCTGGAGGCCAGAAGGCCATGTACCAGGAAAGCCTATTCGGATAAATGGAAGAGATTCTGTGCCTGGAACCAAGCTCACAGCCTTGACCCCCTTGTCCCAAACATTCCTCAGATACTACAATACTTAACTGAGATGCTGGACAAAGGCCTCTCCTTCTCATCCATCAAGATCCACGCCTCTGCCATCTCTGCTCATTACAACACGGATCCACCAATTTTCTCTAATCCTCTGTTAAAACAGTACCTCAGAGGGGCTAAAAACATAAGACCGCCCCATAGAGCACCTACTCCAACTTGGGACCTCAACTTTGTTTTGGAAAAACTAACTTTACCTCCTTTTGAGAAAGCTAACACAGCAGAACTAAAATATATCTCTTGGAAAACTGCTGTGCTCCTAGCAATAACATCAGCACGAAGAGTTTCAGAATTGCAGGCTCTAATGGCAGTGGAACCTTTCCTCATTTTCCACCAGGACAGGGTGTCTTTAAGAACTAACCCTACGTTTATGCCAAAGGTGGTATCCAGTGTGGCTGTAAACCAAACTATTCACCTGCCAACTTTTTATCCTAAACCACAGAATAAAGGGAGAGACTACTGCACTCTTTGGACATTCACAGGCAGTTACGCTTCTACTTGGACAAAACCAAAGCTTTCAGAAAATCTGAGCAATTATTGGTAGCATATGCGGCAGGAGCACAGGGAAAAGCCATTTCAAAACAGACTATTTCAAAATGGATAGGACATTGTATACGTTTCTGCTACACATACCATGGAAAACCTCTACCTAGCAGCATTAGCTCTCACTCCACCAGGGCAACAGCCACTTCAACTGCCTACCTCAGGGGAGTACCTACCAAGGATATTTTGGAAGCAGCAACTTGGAGTTCTGTATATACCTTCACCAAGCATTACCATCTGCCTCTATACTCTAAATCCAGAGCTGGCTTCGCCACTGCAGTGCTGTAGGACCTTATAGCCATCCCTAATGCCTTATAGAACCAGCCACCCTACCTCAGCTTTGGGATTCTACCCAAGTGTAATGACTGCAGCAGTGTAACACGATGAACATAGTACAGTTTTGTACCTACCATAAATGTAGATGTTCGAGTGTATACACTGCTGCAGTCCAGGTTACCCTCCCTCCTTCCCCTCTTACTGGCTGGTACATACCTATGTCTTCTACCCTTACTACCTATGAGGAGTATTTGCTGGTAGCTGTAAGTTGTTTTTTGCTTTTCCTATGTATGTTTTATTAGCAATTGGAATTGCCTACCTACTTAGAGGCACCTAACATCTGGGGCAAGAAAAACTGAAGAAAATGGCGTCTGCTGCATCTTATATACCCGTGTCGCACTGACGTCAGGGAGGAGGCGACAGCAACCGACGCCGGACCAAGACTTTGTAACTCAGGCCGACTGGAAAACTGCCTGACGGCAGGATAACCCCAAGTGTAATGACTGCAGCAGTGTATACACTCGAACATCTACATTTATGGTAGGTACAAAACTGTACTTTTGCTATGCTCTTGAAGTGAATTTATTAAAATGTGTATTGAGCACATAAGTTCATTATGATCAGAATGCTGATAATAATCATGTGTATATCTCCATTTTGCAGTTCTGAAATGTTCCTGGCTGGGAGCTGCAGACCATGTTGGTATCTAGGATGTACTTATCAGTACAGTCAATCCATGTTTGTTTAATTGTACGTCTGCTCAGTCTGTCTTAAACCTTGTTTAATTGTGCTTCTGCCAAGTCAGCATGGTTGAAGAATTTTCATAAGCACATAGGTCACATCTTAGCCATCATTTTCATTCTTTCCAACTAACGGGCTTCTTGACGAGGAAGTTGCAGTATTCCTTTCAGAGCTTTTGGAATATAAAACATCAGCCAGGATTCATAGACAAGTTGCATAGTATGCATACCAGTGTAGACTAGTAGCAATTCATTGTACTACGTTTTGTTCCAGTGCAATTGTCAGGTTTAATGGCAACACCCAACCACAAAATGAAACCATCTTTAGGGACCTCTCTAGAAAAAAATCTACTTCAGCTTGTAGAAGGACTACACAAAATTCCTGGTAATCCCCCATAAATAGACCAGATTGAGAGGGCTGCCATGCTTACCTTCACTTTTTAACAGCTGCTTAGAAAAGTCTGTACCTTTCATCTTCAAATACTTTTTTTCATGATCTGTAGAAGTCCATAAGATGAAAGCTGTAATATAAATAGTTTCTTTAAATGACTACTTATTCAAGGCAACTTATTTTCAAGATTTGAAAGCATCCTTTTCAAAAACTTTGGAATTTCTGGAGAAAACCCAAGGTTCACTCTCCTTCCTGAACCACAGCTGCTCTCAAGCCACTCCCTTTAGCATTTGTTCTGTTTGTCCTGGCTGGGGCCTCCTGGCTCCCCCAGGCTGGTTTAGCTTGGATTGGGCTACTTCCACCACATGGAACCTTTACTTTTAAATGTGCAGCAGAAGATACATGACTGCATAATTACCAGATGTTCATCGTGTTACACTGCTGCAGTCATTACACTTGGGTTATCCTGCCGTCAGGCGGTCCCGCAGTCGGCCAGAGTTCCAAAGTCTTGGTCCGGCGTCGGTTGCTGTCGCTTCTTCCCTGACGTCAGTGTGCCAGGGGTATATAAGATGCATCCAACGCCATTTTCTTCAGTCTTTCTTGCCGCGCGGTGCCCGAAGCAGAAGCAGTTCGCAAGTGCCGGTCGGCCGAATCCTGAGATTTTCAAAGTCGAATTTCAGATCTGAAGTCTTCAGTAAAGCTAAGTGCCCCGTTAGGGAAACTTTTTTCTTGCCTCAGACCGATGTCAGAAAAAGTTAATAATTGTATTTCTTGTGGGAAGCAAATACCTCATAAGGACTTCCACTCTTACTGTATTCCATGCCTAGGCCCTGATCACGACGTCACTAGTTGTCGGTTTTGCGCTACTTTTAACAAACGCACTATAAAAAGACGTTTTGATTTTGCTTTGCACTACTTTGGCCGAAGGTTCAATTATACTATGCCATTGGATCAATCGACGACCTCAATACCGAAAAAACGCAAAGACAAGGATAAAGACAGGCATCCGAGGTCCAAAACCTACGACAAAACCTCTTCTAGGCCAGTCGCCGGTTCTCAGTGAGGCGCTTTCGCAGCCCCTGACACCCACTACCTCAGAGCCACAGGCCACTTCCGACTCCCACGTGGAGACATCTAGGCCTCTGGAAACTCAAGGTATTGGGCCTACGGAAACTAATCCCTCAGATGGGTCCGGAGCCGCTGAGCAGGCATCGGCTTCTGAGGGTGTTTTCAGACCTTCACAACTTACCATTAAAACAACAGCCAAGACAAAGGTACCATTAAAGACAAAGAAACAAGTACAGCATTCTCCTGGATAGTCCTCCATGCCTAAGAAACAGATGCTTAAAATGGCCGATGACCTCATTACTCTAATCAGGGGTTCCCATCCCCCTCCTGAGAAAAGGCCTAGGCAGGATATAGGCTATGATTCCTCTGATCAGGTTTCCATTTCCTCTTCAGACCAGGGATACTCTCTACCCCCCTATGAGGACTCTGATGCTGAAGAATCTATCCCTTCAGCCTCTCCTCCTGAGGATTATTCTTTTGGGGAAACTTTACATACCATGAGGGAGCATTTCCATTGGGAAAGTCAAGATTACTCAGAATCCAAGAAAAGGCTCAGGGATTTCCTTTTATTGCCTCAGCACAGGCCCCTGGCTATTCTGCCTGTGCTAGATATTGTGGATGATGTGTTCTGTGAATCCAGCCTATCTCCTGATTCTTTGCCCCCTGCTCCAGCCAAGCCAGATAGGTATGAGTCCCTGACTCTCACAAGTTTCTTTACAAAAAACCTTCTGCTGATCCAGAAACTATTTCCCAGGGTCCAAAAGGGGTTAAGGCTTCCATTGCAAAAAATCCAGTACCCTCTGACAGAGATTCCAGAGCTTTGGATAGATGGGGGAAGAAAGTATACACTTCTGCAACTTTAGCAGTAAGAGCTTTAAATTGCCAGTTTCACATGCTTAAGTACCAACAATATTTAATGGCTCAGTTAAAACATAAAATGCTTGCAAGCTCAGAAGCTCCTGATGGTAAAGAAATGCAGGATTTATTGCATGCAGTTGAACAGTTGGGAAAACATACTCTGCAATGTGGTTTTGATTCTTTAGAGGCCTCATGTAGAGCCGCAGTTACAGGTTCTGTGATTCAAAGACATGCTTTGTTAAAAGAACAGAGTTTACCTGATCATGTTAAGGCAAAATTATTGGATGCTCCTTTACAGTATGATACCTTGTTTGGTGTTAAGGCAGAAGAGGTGTTAAAGAAAATGGAGGATAAAGCTAAATCTATGCAAACAGTCAAGGATTTCTTACAGGTACAGCCACCTCGGTTTAGCAGAAATTGGCCAACAAAGAATTGGTCCTTTCCAGTGTCAGACAGGCCACAGAGAGGCAGATACAGATGCCCAAGAGGCAGATCTCAACCCCAAGGATCAAACAGACAACGACAGTGGGGCACCTCAACCCCAAAAGGAGGTGAGGACAAGTCTCAACCTTACAGGACACAGTCACAATGACTTTCCCCTTTGTACGCCAAGCATGTCCCTTTTGGAAGCCCCCTTAGGGGGAAAACTAGCACTTTTTTCTCAAAACTGGCAAACAATCACCCAAAACAAATGGGTTCTGAATATTGTGTCTCAAGGTTACAGGTTCCACTTTCATACTTTACCAAGGCTAAAAGGTATGCCAGACCTGCCACAAAATCAATGGGCAGAGGCACAAAAACACATTTCAGCCCTCATGGACATGAGAGCTATTCAAAAAGTACCACAACAGGAACAAGGACAAGGATTTTACTCAAGACTCTTCCTGGTCCCCAGAAAGGACAAGACCTGGATGCCCATACTAGACCTTTCAATTCTGAATACTTACCTGGATATTCCGAAATTCAGAATGTTGACATTACAGCAGCTTCTACCCATGCTGGGCAAGAAGGCTTGGCTTGTTACTCTGGACCTCAAAGAGGCATACCTGCATGTCCCTATCAGACAAAATTGCAGAAGATACCTCAGATTCAAAGCTGGTACAATGCACTACCAATTCTCTGCACTGCCCTTTGGCTTATCTACTGCACCCAGGGTCTTCACAAAGTGCCTGGCACCAGTAATTGCATTTTGCAGACAAAAAGGAATTCAAATATATCCATACCTGGACGACTGCCTCATTCAAGCAGAGAAATAGGACATTCTTCTACAGCGTCTGGCGTTTCTAAAAAGGTCGCTAATTTCTCTAGGGTATACAGTAAACAAAAAGAAGTCAAAACTAGTGCCCTCGCAACAGATTATATTCCTGGGTGCCAGCTTAAGTACAATGGCCCAGATGACTTACCTCATGCCAGACAAACAAGTTCAACTAACTTAATATTTTCAGTTACTGGCAAAAAAGTCCCATCTCCCTGCAAGAAAAATTCTGCAGGCCCTGGGATTCATGGCATCCTGCATACTACTAATACCATATGCCAGACTGCATATGAGGAAATTACAATGGTACCTAAAAAGTGTTTGGACTCAGCACTCTCACAGTTTAGAAGCAGTAATACCAATGATTCCCTGCCTACTACAGGAGTTTCGATGGTGGGCACAGGCATGTCACCTAAACAAGGGTCAGCCTTTTACCCAACCCACAGCCAGGCAAACTCTAACAACAGATGCTTCGGATTACGCCTGGGGAGCACACATGGCAGGAAAATTCATTCAGGGCAAGTGGACCACAGACCAGATGCATCTTCACATCAACCAAAAAGAGATGTTGGCTGTTCAAAATGCCCTAACGGCTTTCAAGGACCTTCTACATCCAGGGCAATTATTACTAAAGACAGACAACACCACAGTAATGTGGTACATAAACAAGCAAGGGGGCACTCATTCTTATCCCCTATGCAGGCAAGCCATGACCTTGTGGAACACAGCTCTAACATATCAAGTTCACCTGCAAGCACAATTCCTGCCAGGAAAGAAAAATACTCTGGCAGACGATCTAAGCAGAAATATCATGGACCCTCACGAATGGAAATTGAATCCACTAATCTTCGTCATGGTAACGCAAAAATTGGGATGCCCAGACATAGATCTTTTTGCCTCCCCACTGAATTGCCAACTACAAAA